>NC_084750.1:255000-477500 GCF_033978785.1 Entelurus aequoreus
AATTCATAATTTCATGGCTATCTTCACTTACTGATTTTGACCCACATGCATCATTAAGAGAAATTAACATTTATTTTCAATTATATTTCAATAAGCAAAGTAGTCATCAGTTGATTTATGAAAAGAACATAAAGGTGACTGACTTTCCTTCAGCGTGTCGTAGATGGCCTCCAAGTGAATGTGGGAGCTGTGTTGATGGAGATACTCCATAAAAACACCACATAATAAAACAAGTTTTTAGAAGTTATTTTGGAGCCACAAACAATCCATAAAAATGTTGAATATTATTAGATGTTATGACAAAAACGTGTTAAGAATGTTTGAACAGAATATTTTTACCTTTACCTGATCAGTGGCCTTGTGGTTAGTGTCCGCCCTGAGATCGGTAGGTCATGAATTCAAACCCTGGCCGTGTCATACCAAAAACTACAAAAATGGGACCCTTGCTTGGCACTCAGCATTAAGGGTTGGCATTGGGGTTTAAATCACTAAAAAATATTCCCGGGTGCGGCCACCGCTGCTGCTCACTGCTCCCCTCACCTCCCAGGGGGTGATCAAGGGTGATGGGTCAAATGCAGAGAATAATTTCACCACACCTATTGTGCGTGTGACTATCATGGGTACTTTAACTTTAACTTAACAAGGTTGAGGATAGAGATACAGTTTAGGCGTAATAGGCCGACATGTATACATAAATAATGGATACTTACTTTAAAACTTTAGGTTTATAAAGTGTTTAATGGTTAACCGAACTGATTTTGAAGTGATTTTAGTGGCTGGGACATAAGAAAGTCGTCCCCCAAGTTTTTAGTGGTTGTTCAGTTACACACTTTTAACCCAACAAACATGAGAGCACAAATCATCTGATTGTGTTAATAACTATTTATATTCTCTCTTGATATCATTTACTTATTTACCCAACAGACATCCAGCAGCCCCCCCACTCTAAAGAGGAAGATAAGGAAGTGCGGATCACTCCGGAGGGAAAGTGTCTTCTAGGGCAGGAGGAGGCTGATCTCACCAAGTTTCCACTGACTGTTGTCTCTGTGAAGACTGAAGACCATGAAGACAAACCACCTGAGTCCGCACAGCTTTATCACAGTCCAAGTAAGCACAACATCCACATATCATCTATACGATGTTTGTAACTGATGTTCAACCAGGGACCACAGTTATGACTAGAGGTGGAGCTATACTTGCTTTTTATCTCCACATTCACGTAACATAAGAGCTCAATGAGCAATGCTGCTATATTTGCTAATGCAGAACTTGACAATTCAGATCTTACAATACAAAACTAAAAAATGCTACAACAAAAATTGTGTCAGAATGAAACAATTAGGGATATCATTGCTGATCCAACTCAGACACCTGATGACAGGTGGACAAAAAACACTCTGTTTTAACCATTCTTTATTCATGTGCACAAACACCGCCGTTATGAACTACTTTCTGTTTTTTCTTGCATTTGGAAAGCACAATATTTTATTTCCAGTCAGAAACTGATACCTTCCTGCTCTTCAAAACAGATACTTCTTTGATCATTTTAATTTAATTCGGTAATACTAACTGTCGGGAGTTTTAAAGCGGTTATCATTTCTAAAGTTTATTTGTGGTGCAAACGGACGCAAATTTGGGTATCAATCCGATACCAAGTAGTTACAGGATCATATATTGGTCATATTCAAAGTCCTCATGTGTCCAGGGACATATTTCCTGAGTTTATAAACATAATATAAATGTTAAAAAAACGAAAGAAGATTTTGTGATGTTAAAAAATATCGATGAAAATCATAGTAGCATGGACTAGATACGCTATTGAACGTGGTATCATTACAGTGGATGTTAGGTGTAGATCCACCAATGGCGTTTGTTTATATTGTTGCGTCCCGGAAGAGTTGGTCCTGCAGGGAATCCTGGGAATTTGTTCTGTAGTGTTTATGTTGTGTTGCGGTGCAAATATTCTTCCAAAATGTGTTTGTCGTTGTTGTTTGGTATGGTTTCACTATATGGCACATGTTTATGACAGTGTTGGCATTGTTCATACTTTATGATTTGTGACTTATTTATTGTGTAAAACGGACCAAACTCGCCACAAAAATAACAACAACAAGATTGATTTTACAAAAAATATTTTAAAGATTGAAAGTTGCCATCGATCCCACGTGGGTGCTTGGCATGTGCCTATGCACTGTACTGCTTTTGAAGCGTTTTTAGTGGTTGGGACTAAAGGAATATTTTAACTTGTATTTATTGGTTGTTTAGCCACTTTTAACACAACGCACAGGAGAACACAAATAATCTCATTGTGTTAACGTGCCGTCACCGTTGACCGACGGCAGAAAAAGTGTTCATGGCACACTCGATGATCATTGGTTGTTGTCTGCGATATCATATCAATATCATCACAAGTATGTATGTATGCATGTTGGAAATACATTCATATACCTTGAAGGTAGAAAAGCGCTATACAAGTATAACCCATTTACCATTACCATACCAAGTACAAGAGTCCTAAGAAATGTATCCATCCATCCATCCATCCATTTCCTACCGCTTGTCCCTTGTAGGGGCGCGGGGGGTGCTGGAGCCTATCTCAGCTGCATTCGGGCGGAAGGCGGGGTACACCCTGGACAAGTCACCACCTCATCGCAGGGCCAACACAGATAGACAGACAACATTCACACTCACATCCACACACTAGGGCCAATTTAGTGTTGCCAATCAACCTATCTAGGAAATGTAATGTGTAGCAATATTAAAGTGATGTGCATGTATAAAAAACAAAACTGAGAGACTGAATGAAAGCCTGTAAACATGTAATACAAAAATATTTTGACTTACAAGATGACATAAGTTTACCAACACACTGTCCCCTATTTATATTTCATGCACTATTTAATATTTGAAGTGTCAAAGTTAAAATGTGTGTTTTGTTTGTGTTCTGCAGACATCCAGCAGCTGATTGGAGATCAGGGAGAACGTGTCCCTCGATTGCATGGGGCGTCCTTCACTTTGGATCAGGAGGCTTCACAGCCCCTCCATTTTAATGAAAAAGTGAAGGAGCCACAGCTCACACATTTTAAAGAGGAAGAGGAGGAGCCACAGCCTCCTCGCCACAAAGACGACTTCAAAGAGCCACAATGTCATTTTAAAGAGGAAGAAGAGGAGCCAAAGCCCCCTCATGTTAAAGAAGAAGAAGAGGCGCCACATTCCCCTTTTGTTAAAGAGGAAGAGGAGGAAGTGTGGATCAGTCAGCAGGGAGAGTGTCTTCTTGGCCAGGAGGAGGCTGATCTCACCAAGTTTCCACTGACTGTTGTCTCTGTGAAGACTGAAGACCATGAAGACAAACCACCTGAGTCCTCACAGCTTCATCACAGTCCAGGTGAGGAGAAGAGAGAGGTGGAACCTTCTAGCAGCAGCTCAACTCAACACATGACAACAGAAGCTGATGGAGACCACGGTGGAGGATCACAAGCAGACAAGCTCTTAGCTCCACTGTCAGATAGTGACGACATAATATCAGACGTCGATGTAAACATGGAATCACACAGAAGAACACACACAGGAGAAAAACCTTTCAGTTGTTCAGTTTGTGCAAAGGGGTTTGTTGTAAAATCTAGTTTGACTAGACATATGAGAACACACGCAGGAGAGAAACCTTTCAGTTCTTCAGTTTGCAGTCAAAGATTCTCTGGCAAAAGACATGTGAGGACACACATTGTAGAAAAAATGTTTAGTTGTTCAGTTTGTGGTAAAACTTTTGTCAGAAACATCGATTTGTCTAAGCACATGAGAACACACAGAGGGAAAAAACTATTCCGTTGTTCAATTTGTGGTAAAAGATTAGCTGACAAATGTAGCATGCATATGCACATGAGAACACACACGGGCGAAAAACCTTTCAGTTGTACAGTGTGTGGGAAAAGATTCCCTAACAGAAGTAACACTCAAAAACACATGAGAAGACACACGGGAGAACAACCTTTCAGCTGTTCAATTTGTGGTAAAAGATTCTCTGACAGAAGTAATATTCAAGCACACATGAGAACACACACAGGAGAAAAACCTTTCAGCTGTTCAGTGTGCGGTAAAAGATTCTCTGTCAATAGTAGCATGCAAATACACATGAGAACGCACTCAGGAGAAAAACCTTTCAGCTGTTCAGTTTGTGCTAAAAAATTCTCTGTCAAATGTAGCATGCAAAGACACATGACAATACACACAGGACAATAACTGTTCCTTTTTGGACCCAGTAGTTATTAAAGGTCTATTGCAGGGCTTCTCTAAAGTCCAGACTTCGGTCCAGATTAGCCAGTCAGGACTCAGCCAGCCCACCTTATGCCATGAATTACAAAACACTCAAGTTTCTGTGAAGCGCTTGTTCACAGTAAATCAATAGATGATTTTTCATTTTAAGTTAAATTGTTTTAAGATACAATTCACAGTGATTTGTAACTTGCCTAAAGTAAAATATTTCAAGTAAAAAATGTAGCAAGTCTACTGCCGGCTTGCTTATGTTACCATTAGTGGTTAAACATAACATTTTTAAATGTCCATACTTTTCACAATAACTTATTATATTGAATAAAAACCACAGTCCAACAGAAGTAGCTTACTATTTACAGTCATGTTGTTGTAATGATAGAATTTATAAACAATGATAGCACATTTTACATTGACCTGATGTTTTATTTTAGCAAGTGGCTCAGAATGCATCTTAAAGTCTGTTGAAAAAACACGTTTTCAATCTTTTGATCGACCATAATAATGTAATGAATGTAAATTTTTTAAAAATACCTCAAGTTAAGAGATAGACCGTTGAACAGGACTGGCTCATTACTTTGTGTTTTATTTAGTGTGCTGTTTAACTTTGTTCCTGCATAGCTTTACCAATGCCTCGGGTGCATTCCCCAGCTGCACTATAGCTTTTGCTTTGTTATTAAATATACAAGCCACACTCACCTGAGCCTGACATGCAAATGCAACAAGAGCGAGCAACAGCGGGACGTAAGTATGCTGACAGAAAACTTCCAATTCAACAGCAGTATACTGTATACTCGTCTGACAAATAGGTCAGAAGCCTGAAAAATGCATACAGAAACTCCACGCCCTCTTAGGCCTTTCCCCAACACAGCTTATTGCGGTCTTGCCCCTCATAATTGTGTTGGCGTGAGGCTAAAGCAAGACCAGTTGTACCGGAGGGGGGTAGCTGGAGGAACACAGTTGCAGCGATTATCTTTTCATTTTGTTTCCATCTATGGAGGCTGAAAAAACCAAATCTCATCTTTCTCTTAATGAAAATGGGCATGGTTGTTGTTTAACGTCGTTGTCGTTTTTGTAGCTTCTCATGTCAGATATGATGTTGTCCTATCTGGCGGTGGAGTGGCATTGCTACTCGGCCTTTTGGCTAAGGCCCTGTCTACATTACTCCTTAAACGAATAATTATTTAGCCTAAGCCCCGCGTCAGCCACACTAACCCATCGTTTAAGGTCCCCCGTCTTGGATAATTTTTTCCACGGGCAAAAACGCTATGTATTTCTTGAATGTCCGGCACTTAGCTTTGTATGGACTCATCGATCGTTTACAAACTGAGTTCGGAGAGGAAGTGACGCCAGAAAGACCGCACCCCACACAGGACGTGACGTCAGAAAGAACGCGCCACAGCCAGCTTCATAACAAGCGGTATCGTAACTCGGAGGTAACCACTGAACAGATGGAGGCGAGTCATCCAGACACGCCCGTGTTTCTCCTTCTTGTACATGTACAGACGCTTGTGGAAATCACACATGAATGCCCCAAGAGAAGGAAACTCAGACGGCAACATAGCAGTTGAACGGCAGCTTGGTGGGATATGTTTGTCAACGAGTGTGTTGTGCCACAGAAACGGCAAGAGAACTTTCAAATGTCCAGGTCAGCTGTGACTACTTAGCGAAAAACTTGGTCCATTTCTTGAAGGGGAGACAACGAGAAATGTACTAATATACAGTATATATTAGTACAGGCCAAAAGTTTGGACACACCTTATATGTATACTGTATATTAGGGGTGTGGGAAAAAATCGAATTCAATTCGAATCGTGATTCTCACGTTGTGCGATTCAGAATCGATTCTCTTCTTTTTTTTTTCAATCGAATTTTTATTTATTATTTATAACAAACATTTTAGAATTGTTTATTTTTATTTTTTATTTTTATTAATCAATCCAACAAAACAACCTCTGGGAGGTTGGTTTGTGACCGCACATCACAATATATAATGTGTGTATATATATATATATATATATATATGTATGTATTGTCAAGAAAAATAGAAACCCTCACCTAAATTAGATTAACTATAGACCTAAGATAGGCTATATTTCCCCCCTAGTAATTGCGAACAGCACGGCAGAGACACAAGGCCTAGAACGAACCCGTATAATCAATAGAATGTAAATTATATTTAATCAATGTATTTAATCAATGTATTTAATCAAGAAGGAAGTTTGTCAATGATCATGTGAACTAAAGCAGTAATGGTGTCAGGGAAAAGGTTTAAGACAAATGGAGATAAGATTAGGGAAAGTCAGAAGAGAGACATATAGGCCCATGAGTAGAAACTCACACATAGCCACCCCTGGACCCATAGAAGTTCCCTAGCAAACAGGGCTGTCAAGGCAGAATGGAGGGACAGGGCTAGCAGTCGAAGTAAAAGTTGAAGATAAGTTCGAGATAAATGAGAGGGCGAGTAGAATGCTATAGCAAGCAATACATTCCTAGTTCAAAATAACCCTCACGACAGTACTAATTAGCCGGGTGGGGACGGAGTGATATACTGGCACTTAATTGTACAGTTGGAAGAAGGGAGGAACGGGGAGAAGGGTCATCCAGGTGAATCTGGAATAGACTGGTTGGTGCGTAGCTAATAAGTATACGGTAGCCAAAAAGGGGAGAGTCGAGAATGAACTAAGAATCGACCGATGAATTGTAGAATATAGTATGACTCAGTATAGCCCCATAGGAGTAAGAGGTGGATTGGTTGGAGAGAAAACCACCCCCCATAACCGAGGGTATATAGGAGTGTAAAGAACATTATTTCAGGGGATTCCTTACGTGCGCGTAGCATCGAATGGGCAATCGAGAGGTCTCTTTGCAACTTGGACTGGAACAAAGAACTTTGCCCAAAAACTCTCCAAGAAGAACACGATTCGACAAAGCGAGAGACGTCGCTCCATTCCGATCTCCCCCTGTGACCAAACGAGAGGACCAGGACCTCCTGTCCTACCAGAGGAACCAGGGTGTTGGCCCCGCGAGCCCCCAAGGCTCGCACAGGACCGACTCCACTGCTCCTGCTGGCCTCCCTCTCCGGCCGGCACAGCAGAAGCCCGACGACGGATCACTCGGCCGGGTGACACGTCAAGGTTTGCCCTAATTCAAGAGACTCTTTTCAGCCACTTTCGACCCAACCCCGGCCCCCCTCCAGGGGGACCTCTCAAAGTAAGACCCAATTCGAACTTTCATTTGAACTGAATTAGACACCCTTTGATGATTTATTTGTTACTTTTTATATCTTTTTATATTTCAACTTCTCATGATTTTTGTGAAAGGATTCATTAACGCTGTGCAATGCTTGCGCCATTGAACCCGCATTAAGGGGCATTATATCAAGATTCATGAAGAACCTGCATTAAAAAACATTATACCAAGAAGCCAAATTTGCATCCTTTCAACCTTTCACCTACCGACACGTCCTCGACGATAAACCATAGGATCACAGTGTGTACAACACCTAGCTCTCAAGGGTCACTCTAATGGAGTCCACTAACGATTATGTCCTGTAGGCTGTTCATTTCCAACGCCCTCAAATCCAAACCTAGTCAGTAACAAAAGCCAAGATTCATAGAGGCAAGCTACCATTAAAGCAGCGGGAATTGTGTGTATTAACCTCGACCTTGGAAAGAGAGGCTTCTCTACCGAGTGTACCACAAGGGGAAGCGGGACAGACGCTGAATCAACACAGGGTAGTAGAACTAGGCGCATTGCCTCGCCATCCAGCAGAGTGGCGCCTACGTCGGTGGAGCAGCGCGGAGGACCCCGTCTGCACCGAGAAGGACAGGACCCGTGGTACGGAGTGCTGGAGTTAGACGACTCGCAGGAAGGAGCTTGTAAGTCAAATAACGGGAATCTAACAGTATGTATGTATGTGTGTATATATATATATATATATATATGTTTATATATATGTATGTATGTATATATATATATATATATATGTATTTATTTATATATATGTATGTATATATATAAATATATGTTTATATTTATATATATATATATATATATATATATATATATATATATATATATATATATATATATATATATATATATAT
Source organism: Entelurus aequoreus (assembly GCF_033978785.1). Classification (NCBI taxonomy): domain Eukaryota; kingdom Metazoa; phylum Chordata; class Actinopteri; order Syngnathiformes; family Syngnathidae; genus Entelurus; species Entelurus aequoreus. The sequence goes on from NC_084750.1 coordinate 263,376, forward strand.
ATATATATATATATATATATATATATATATATATATATATGTATATATATATATATATATACATATATATATATATATATATATATATATATATATATATATATATATATATATATATATATGTATATAATTTATTTATATTTATACATCAGGGCTGTCAAACGATTAAAATAATTTTCCGCGATCAGTTAACTCAAAGTGAATCGCAGATGGGTATAATTTTTCATCATTAATAAGTGTACCGAAGACAGATCATTCGTGACAATGTTTTAACCTTCTCTATTAAATAATAAAATGTAATATTGAGCCTGCTAATCATTCTGAAATTGACAACTCGACCAGAACATATTATAAAAATAATTTACAGATTATTTCAGCCAGCTGGAACGCTACAATACATTATATTACATTATTTTGTTAGGTTTGGTGGCTAACAGGAAGCTGTACATTAAGGAGAAACCCTAAATGTAGTTTAACTAGATGTAAAGCTTAGCGCTTCTATTTTGAAGTGTGCGATTGGTTTGAGAAAGTGTCATGACAAGCTTTAATGTTGGATCAACTATTATTTATTAGCCTTTATTTAACCAGGTAAAATCCCATTGAGATCAAAGATCTCTTTTCCAAGGGAGACCTGGCCAAGAGGGCAGCAGCAAGGTTACATTAAAAACAGTAAACAAATACATAAAACATCACATTTACGACATTAAAACTTGCTCACATAACACATGTGCATACAGACAAGGTAGACTGCAGTCCTTTCACAGAAGCTTTAAGCTCATTCAACGTAACAAGGGTTTAAAGTTTAATATTCGATTGTAGGTTATTCCAAGCCTTGGCTGCTGAAAACCTAAATGCTTTCTTGCCGAGTTCAGTTCTTACTTTGGGTACGACAAATTGCAGAACATTCATTGAACGAAGATTGTGACTTCCTTGTTTCTTTGTTAAAAGACAAGACAGATAAGATGGAGTGATACCCAGAATGGTTTTGTAGATGAAAACATACCAATGATTGAGGCGTCGAGCACTTAAAGATGTCCAGTTAACCATTGAGTATAATACGCAATGGTGAGTAAGGGGAGCGCAGTTGGTGATAAATCTCAGTGCACCGTGGTACACACTATCCAGCTTGTGGAGACAACCAGCAGTAGCATTCATGTACAACACATCTCCATAGTCAATAACAGGTAAGAAGGTTGTTTCCACCAATTTCTGTTTCACAGTAAAAGAAAAACAAGACTTGTTTCTATAATAAAATCAAAGTAAAAGTTTCAGTTTTTTTACAACATACTGAATGTGCTCCTTAAAACTCAAGTGGTCATCAATTAAAAATCCTAAATATTTAAAAGCACATACTAACATAATTTGTTGCCCATTTCTTGTTAAAATGTTCTCACACAGTGCTGATCTTACAGTTTTTGATGTGGTAAAGAACATACACTTTGTTTTCTCTGCATTTAAAACCAGTTGAAGATAGCAAAGTTGTTCTTGTACTCTGTCAAATGCATGTTGTAGATATTTAAAGGCCTCAGCAGGAGTGGGTGCTGTACAGTATATGACAGTATCATCAGCATAGAAATGGAAAGTTGAGTTCGGAATATTCTGTCCAAGATTATTTATGTAAATAGTGAATAATAATGGGCCCAACACAGAACCTTGAGGGACACCCTTTTTCACTTGCAGTACATCCGAGGAGGAACCTTCTATCTGAACAGCCTGAGTTCTACTTGTGAGGTAATTTGCAAACCATCCAACTGCTTGCTGAGAAAAACCAATAGCTGAAAGACGTTTGATTAAAATGACATGATCAACAGTATCAAATGCCTTTGAAAAGTCAATAAAGAGGGACAGACAGCACTGCTTCTTGTCAAGAGCTTCAGTTACATCATTTATAAACTTCATAGCAGCAGTAACAGTACTGTGATTTCTGCGAAAACCTGACTGAAATGGTGACAGAATAAAGTTGGTGTCCAAAAAGTCTTTTATCTGTTCACTGATAAGGGATTCAAGCACTTTTGCCAGAACAGAGAGTTTAGAGATCGGTCTGTAATTATTTAGATTACTAGGGTCACCTCCTTTTAATAGGGGGATTACAAGGGCAGATTTCCAATTCAAAGGGATTTCATTTGAAATTAGTGTAAGGTTAAAAATGTGAGTCAGTGGTTCAGCTATAATTTCAGCTGCCAACTTGAAAAAGAGCGGCTCCAACTTATGAGCCAGCTGGCTTTCTAGGTTTAAGTTGCTTTAGAGCCCTCATGACCTCTGTTGTGGTAAAGGGCGTAAAGTTAAAAACCCGGGTATTTTCAACGGTTCTTTCCGGAGTTAGCGGAACTTCAGTAGAGTTGGCAGAATTGTAGAGAAAACCAGAGGAAATAAAATGATTATTAAAATGACTACCCATTTCTCTTCTGTCACTTACTCTGACACCATCAACAAGTATACTAGGTGGGAGATTGACTGAATTACAGCAGCCGGACAAAGATTTGATGATTTTCCATTGTTTGAGGTTTGCTGTTGTTGTGGAGAAATAAAATTCTGATTTGACTTTCCTTTCTGTTTGCAATAAAAAAAAAAAGTCTTCTTTCGACATCCTGCCGACTGTCTTTCATTTCTGTTGAACTTTTATGTCATCGTACTTACTAAATCAGTCACAGTAACAATCTACTATAAATGTTATGTTATCACTGCAACTTAACTGCAAACCTGAACACTGAAGTGAAGCACCACCCACATCGAGAATGACGCGCTCAGCAGATGTTTGCTGCAGGGATGTCACCTCTTCTCACGGCGAAAAATAGTTGGATCTTTGTTTTTGTATCACCTCAATCGTAGGTTACTAGTTTACTAGTTCACCATTACATCAGTGAAGAAAACCCAGGATAGAACAGTGGTTAAGACTGCTGCCTCTGAGTCTGTAGTACTGAGTTCAAAACCTTGACTTTTAAAGTTGAGGAATTTGTTTTACCTCTATCATATATCACTGATTGCATTTGTAAATAAACAAATCATGAATCAACAAGATTCTGGATAGTTTAATAGTCAACCCTGTGGGCTCCCCAGAATCCCAACTCAGCAAGACCCATGATAGCATAGTGGTTAAGACTGCTGCATCTCAGTCAGTAGTGGTGGGTTCAAATCTCTTACTTTGAAAGTTTAGTTGCTTTGTTTTACCTCTAGAATAGTTCACTGATTGCATTTGTATATGAACAAAAATGAAGACATAACAAGACCCTGGATAGCATGGTGGTTAAGACTGCTACCTCTCAGTCACTCGGATGAGGTTCAAATCCATGACTAGGAAAAGCTATGTTTTTGTTTCACCTCTATCATAGTCCACTAAATGCATTTGTATATGAGCGAAAATCAGCTTATGACGGGACCCAGAATAGCTCAATGGTCAACACTGTGGGCTCCCAATACAGGGGTACTTGGTTCAAACCCCAGACAAGTAATCATTAATTTGGCTGAATGTCGTCAAAACGACATAAATCGAGTAATGTTATGTGCTCGTTGCTTGAATAACATAGAGTTAAAAAATTAAGTCAATGCTAAAGATAATAATAATTGTCAAATAGTCATTGAATACACCTCAGGGGTTACCTGTGTGTGTGTGTGTGTGTGTGTGTGTGTGTGTGTGTGTGCGTGTGTGTATGAGTGTGAGCGTGTGAGTGTAATTCCTGAGGTGGGGGGAATAGCAGTAAAACTTAATAATAGAGAGCGTTGACCAATGAGCTCTCCTGGGTACGATTAAAAAAAAAAAAAAGTTAATTGGAACAGTTAAAAAAATAATTAAATTAATTAATATGTTTTCATTACATGTGGAGGTGAAATATATCTTCTGACACCTCCAATCAAAGTAGTTGCAAGTCAATTTACTGGATTTGAACCAAACACCCTTTATTCCAAGTCAACAGTCTTGCCCACTGCGCTATCCTGGGATTGGGAAATCTTGTATCCGGCTTGTATAGAAAGCTAATCAGAGACTTGTTGCTGGGTAAACTACACTTTGAACCAGTGGAATAAAACTCTGTCAACCCGACTGGTATTGAACCCAGGACTGTTTAATCCTATTCAAGAGTCTTAACCACTGGGCCATCCTGACACTGGTAAGCCATTCTTTCCGGCTCATATAAAAAGCTAATCAGAGACTTAAGGTGGAACAAAATACTACTAACTTACCTGGGATTGAACCCAACACCCTTAATTCCAAGTCAACAGTCTTACCCACTGTGCTAACCTGGGTTGTGAGAAAGTTTGTATCCGGCTTGTATAAAAAGGCTAATCAGGGACTCTTTCCTGGGTAAATTACACAAGAAGTGGACCAAAATTCTGTTAACCCGACTGGTATCGAACTCAGGACTGTTTATTGCATGTCAAGAATCTTAACCACTGGGCCATCCTGGGTCTTGTGAAGATTTTTTTCTGGCTCATATAGAAAGGTAATCGAGACTTGTTGCTGGGTAAACTACACTATAAACCAGTGGTATAAAATGCTGTCAAACCGTCTGGTATTGAACACAGGACTCTTTAATCCTAATCAAGATTCTTAACCACCGGGCCATCCTAGCACTGGTAAACCATTCTTTCCCGCTCATATAAAAAGCAAATCAGAGACTTAAGGTGGAACAAAAGACTACCAATTTACCTGGGATTGAACCCAGCACCCTTCATTCCAAGGCAACAGTCTTACCCACTGAGCTATCCTGGGTCATGTGAAATCTTGTATCCGGCTTGTATAGAAGGCTAATCAGGGACTCGTTGACAACTCGACCAGAACATATTATAAAATAGTTTACAGATTATTTCAGCCAGCCGGAACGCTACAATACATTATATTACATTATTTTGTTACGTTTGGTGGCTAACAGGAAGTCGTACATTAAGGGGAAACCCTAAATGTAGTTTAACTAGATGTAAAGCCTAGCGCTTCCATTTTGAAGTGTGCGATTGGTTTGAGAAAGTGTCATGACAAGTTTTAATGTTGGATCAACTGTTTGCAATAAAAAAAAAGTCTCCTTTCGACATCCTGCCGACTGTCTTTCATTTCTGTTGAACTTTTATATCATCTTACTTACTAAATCAGTCACAGTAACAATCTACTATAAATGTTATGTTATCACTGCAACTTAACTGCAAACCTGAACACTGAAGTGAAGCACCACACACATCGAGAATGACGCGCTCAGCAGATGTTTGCTGCAGGCATGTCACCTCTTCTCACGGCGAAAAATAGTTGGATCTTTGTTTTTGTATCACCTCAATCGTAGGTTACTAGTTTACTAGTTCACCATTACATCAGTGAAGAAACCCCAGGATAGAACAGTGGTTAAGACTGCTGTCTCTGAGTCCGTAGTACTGAGTTCAAATCCTTGACTTTTAAAGTTGAAGATCTTGTTTTACCTCTATCATATATCACTGATTGCATTTGTAAATAAACAAAAATCATGAATCAACAAGATTCTGTGGGCTCCCCAGAATCCCAACTCAGCAAGACTCATGATAGCATAGTGGTTAAGACTGTTGGGTAAATAAGTAAATAATTACAAACACACTGAAATTATTTGTTTTCTCATGTGCGTTGTGTTAAAATTGTGTAGCTAAACAACTAATAAAAACATGGAAAATACTTTCTTTTGTTTCTGACACTAAAATCACTTGAGACTCAGGCCAGTGAGTAAAAAATAGGGCTTGGAAAATTAGCAAAGCCCCTGTACGGACAAGCCAGCAGTGATTAAAATATTCCTAAAAGACAAATTAGAACTTTATGAACCTCTGATGTAAAGTGAGTAACATTTTTTTGTATACATGTCGTCCTATCACAACTAAGCCTTATGTCTAACCTTAAAGGGGAATTGCACTTTTTTTTGTCAGAGTCGGAGTGAAGTTGGTAGAGTGGCTGTGCCAGCAATCGGAGTGTTGCTGGTTACTGGGGTTCAATTCCCACCTTCTACCTTCCTAGTCATGTCCGTTGTGTCCTTGGGCAAGACACTTCACCCTTTGCCTCTGATGGCTGCTGGTTAGCGCCTTGCATGTCAGCTCCCGCCATCAGTGTGTGAATGTGTGTGTGAATGGGTAAATGTGGAAATACTGTCAAAGCGCTTTGAGTACCTTGAAGGTAGAAAAGCGCTATACAAGTACAACCCATTTATTATTTGTTGTCTTATCCTCATTTCACGTGTTATTACACCTCTGAATGCAAATACATTTTCAATGAGCCACTCAACAAATAGGTATTGTGGGTAGTTTATTGTATTTAACAATCAAGCACTGATATGTAAAAAACAAAGTGTCCTGGCTCAAAGTAGTCCACAGGTAAATATGTTGCATTTAAGTTAAATGTGCAAGTAAAACAAAGAGCACAGGCAATATGTTGTTATAAAAGAAATATGAAAAACAAGAAAAAGCTAAAATAATCTCAATTAAAGTTTAATTTGGCTTGTTTGTTCACTAAAGGTCTCATCAGAAAGCCCAACGTCTGCCTTTTTTTTTTTTTTTTTTTTAGCAAATTTGCTGATGAGGTCTCCCTTTTCCCACTTGACCCCCACTCATGGACAACAACCACATTCACCAAGAATAGCTCTGATCTTTGCATTGCTGCACTCTCGTCACCATCTCCATGTAATGCTCCATTGTTAATCTGTTAAATGCTTACACTCGGTTATTTATGGGGATTTTGGGGTTTAGGAACATGCGGCACTTTACATCAATGTATGAAGTGTTAATGCTCTTAACTTGACAATGACAATAAATTGAATTGAAAGTCCAATTGTCGGTTTAGCTGACTCGCAATTGTATGTCTTGCAAGGCTTTCCCTTTCTGCACCTGCAACAGTCACAGGTAAAACTATCCCAAATTTTAAAGTCTTTTTTACTTTGTTGTTGTCAGCTATTACGGTCTCATATTTATACTGCTATGAAAACAAACAACACATATTTGAGTAATTTACTTTTTGTGTTTCAATCATTCAAATGTCCCACTATGACCACATTGAACACATCATGATGACATAACCGGCCTTAGTAATCTGACGAAGGTCATTATTAGAACTTAAATGCATCATAATACAAGTCAATGCAGCCGCCGAATGGGTGCACACTGGAGCACAGTACGACAGTGATTTGTGTGAAACAAAAAGTCACACCGTTGCTTTACAATAAACTACAGACTTGTTTTTTTAATTTTTTTAAGAAGTGGCGACTTGTCCTGAGTGTAGCGCGGCCAGATGACACCTAACGCCTGTCAAAGGTAATGTTACAGACATATTAAATGAATGAGCAAGTTGTTTCAACCCTCGGTAGTTGTGCTGCCAACAAAAAGCTTTAATGTTCTGTCCTGCTCTTACACATTAAATGTTTATTGTATGTAACATGCATATTTTGTACTGTTTACTCTCACCTTTTCAGTCAAAATTGTGGCAATTTTTAAATAAAAGTCCACAATGTTGCAGTGTTTCCCACACATTCATTTATTTGTGGCGGCCCGCCACGAAAGAATTACGTCCGCCACAAATTTAAAAAAATATATATATATTTTTTTGTCCTGTCCAGCTTCTCAGGCAAATCATATAGTTGATGTAGATGCCCATATAGGCTGTTCAGATATACTTTACAAAAGAGAAGTGTAGGATACTTCGCTTGTTGCCTTATTTGTATTTGACCACTACTGTTTTCAGTTTATTTGTTACTGACTGTGGCAGGACACCTCTGCCTCTGTTTCACTTTATGTTGCTGGTAAATAATATGGTTGTAGTAGTAGGCTAAAGTTACATTATTTAGTATGCACTAATTAAAGGGGCAGAGCTTTAAGAGACATTTTAGCTTTTATATTTTATAAGATATATTTTTTGTAAGAACCACAATTAATATATTTCAGTGAATAACTTATTGTTCAAATCTGTATATAAATATGTACATAAAGTGTTGTAATTATATTGTAAAATGGATGGATGAAAGAATGGATGGACGTTTAAAACAAAACTGTTATTATTAATTAGTAAGTATACATTTTTTGAGCCTTTTTAGAGAAAATCATATCATTGTAGTAAATTATGCAAATTACTCGATTATGTCTGTCGTAGTCTCACCCACCATTGTCAACTGTATATGAAGTCAGACTTATCTTCATTGAGTGCACGCAGATACGCACATTGGCTGACTTTAATTTATAAGGCTCTTTTAGGTTTAATACCTCCATACTTGTGTACTCTGTTACAAAGAAAAAGCAGCTCTTACGCATTACGTTCTAACAATTTGTATGTTTTAACTGTTCCTCATGTACGGACTGAATTTGGCAAAAGAGCTTTTGGCATTGCTGCCCCTATGGCATGGAATGAATTGCAGACGAAACTGAAACTTACAGAACTACTTCCATTTGGAGCCTTCCGTTCTGTCCTGAGGGACAAACAGCGAGAGACGTTTGCACAGTGCCTGTGTTTTTAAAGATGTAAATCTCTGTTGTTTTACACTTCTCTTATGTATTTTAAAATGTATGTCTTAATGTATTTATTTTGAAACTGCTCTGTGACATGTGCTGTTGACCTCTTGGCCAGGTCACCCTTGTGAAAGAGATCTTGATCTCAATGGGTTTTCTTATCTGGTTAAATAAAGGTTCTAATGTCATGTGACCACGCCCATAGCCACGCCCCCACCGCCACAGGTATCTTTGCAGTTTATGGGAAACACTGTGTTGTATATTAATGCATGTACTTGACTGAAAAAGCACTATACTTAATGCATCTAAACATGTAAGAAGCATATTTACAAGATTGTGTTACACACAACAATAATGTCACACATGTTATATGTGCTAATGTTGCTAGAATGTAAAAGTTATAAAAGTTCTGGCAGTTGATTTAAAACCCTGCAGCTTCATTTGCTGCTGCTGTTCTCACCAGCACACTTGTGTTTCTTACACTGGTACTTATAAGAGAATCTTTCATCACACACACTGCAACTCAACACTTTCTCACCTGTGTGTGTTCTCATGTGTACTTTTAAATTCTGTCTTTCTACAAACGTTTTACCGCAGATTGAACAGGTAAATGATTTTTCTCCAGCGTGTATTTTCAGGTGTATTTTAAAATACTGTCGTCGCAAAAAATCTTTACCGCAGAATGAACAAGAAAATGATTTTTCTCCATTGTGCGTTTGCATGTGTTGTTTCAAACCACTTTTTAGTGCGAAACCTTTACCGCATTCTGAGCAGGAAAAAGGTTTTTCTCCAGTGTGTATTCTCATGTGTTGTTTCATACAACTTTTTCGTGCAAAACTTTTACCGCATTCGGAGCAGGAAAAAGGTTTTTCTCCAGTGTGTATTCTCTGGTGTATTTTCAAATGATGGCTGTGAGTAAAATTTTTACCGCAGATTGAGCAGGAAAAAGGTTTTTCTCCAGTGTGTGTTCTCATGTGTTTTTTCAGATGACAACGGTAATCATAAGTTTTGTCACAGTGAGAACATTTAAAGCGTGTGTTGTCAGTGTGACATGTCTTATCAGCTTTAGAGTCGTCATCATCAGTGTCAGGAGAGTGTGACGTTGTGTCGTCACTATCTGATAGTGGAGCTAAGAGCTTGTCTGCTTGTGATCCTCCACAGTGGTCTCCATCAGCTTCTGTTGTCATGTGTTGAGTTGAGCTGCTGCTTGGAGACTCCACCTCTCTCTTGTCCTCACTTTCACCTTTGACCTCATCATCTTCACTCTTCACAATCACACCAGTCAATGGCATCTTGGTGACAGCAACCTCCTCCAGTCCTTCAAGATGCTCTCCCTCCTGACTGATGCCGTGTGCCTCATCTTCCTCTTTAAAGTAGAGGTTCAATGGGTCCCCCACTTCCTTTTTAAGGTGAGGGGTCTGCGGGGCCTGGTCTTCCTCTTTGAAGTGGTATGGTTGTGGCTCTTCCTGCTCCATCCTAAAGCTCCACTCCTGTTGCTCAGGTAGAAGATGTTCTTCACAGACGTCTGCAGGCCACAAGAAGACAAACACATGTTTTAGAACAGTCAGATTTGCTCAGTTTGCCCTGCACCAGCGTAGGTTGTGATAATGTCTCTAAATGATCTCATCAGTCACCGCGTTGATATTCAAGATGTCATAACCATACTATACATGAGGGAATAACAGAAGCAAGGTGTTATTTACTTGACGTCACATCCGGCTCGTTAACTATGCAAGCCTCGTAGTGTTGGGCCAGCGAGCCTCCTGTCATTGGCTGTATTTTGCCTTTCTTGGAGAAAAATGCCTTATGCTTGTGTTGTTTTAGGCTGTTGGATCCGTTCAAAACACAAAAGAGATAAACATTTCTTCAGAGTTCCTTGAGAGGTAACCAAGAAGGGTGAAAGAGTGCAATATTTGATGAAAAGACGAGAAAAGCGGCACGCACTCCAATCGAAGAAGGCAGAGCCAAAGAATGCACGAGTTTGCAGTGATCACTTTATTAAAGTTTTTTTTTTTTATATATATACAGTTGTGCTTATACCTTTCCATACCTTGGGAGAATGTAAAAAATGTATACCTTTGGGAAAAATGTAAACCTACTGTCAGGTTCAAACATCGATGACATCTATTAAACAAGACAAGAAGCAAGGAAATAAACAGAGACAGAATTACATTTACCTCAATTTGAGGAGAGATGCGTACACCTGTACCCTTGTACAGTCTCATCACGGCCTAACGGAAAAAGGTTCACGTCTCCTCTTTAATTGGATATTCCCTGTTTACTAAGGGTGTAACGGTACATGTATTTGTATTGAACCATTTCGGTACGGGGGTTTCGGTTCGGTTCGGAGGTGTACCGAACAAGTTTCCACACGGACATATTAAGTAACGTACCGCACATTGTGTAAACAATGCACACCGAGGCACAACACACGGCATGCTAGCAGCGACCGGGCTAGGACAACATGCAAAAGCCAGAGCTGGAAGACCATCCTGCCTTGTTAAGATCTCCCGTTTGGGAACACTTTGGCTGTGCGGTGCGATACAACAATGGAGGACGAGAGGTGGACAAAACGAAAGCGGTTTGCCGACATTGTTCGCGTCGCTTCAACGAAGATAAATACGTGCGTCGTGCATACACCGCATTCAAGCAGCCTCTCCTCGGCGAGTCAGACAGGGCTAAAGCAATAACAAATGCCGTTGGTGTAATTATAGCAGCAGATTCAAGATCAAGATTCAAGATGCTTTATTATTGTCCATTCTTTAACATGTACAAGACATAAGAACTGACATTTCATTTTCGGCACAGTCCCACTAAGAGCAGACATACGTTACAGGGGGACAAGACGGGACCGCCAACGGATCGCCACTTACAGCGCTCCTTAAAAAAGGTGGGAAAAAGGTGATATTTGGAAAGGGGGGAAGAGTACAAAAAATATCAGTCTAAGGCTGGAACCTCGGGAGGGGTCCAGACTGAGTCCAAGGAAAAAACCTCACATAGCATAGCACACATAAACATGATACATATAATCACAACAACTCACAACAGAGGGGGGGGGGGGGGGGGGGATTTTTGCGGGGCCCTGGAGGCCGGCCTGCTGCTATAAAGCGCTACTCAGTCGTCCATTACCCCGAAGAGGAATTAAGCAGAATTTAAGACCATATTGCATAAAAAACTAGATTTTGACCTACTTCTATGGTGGAAGAACAATGAGCCCACATATCCTCTTACTGCCAAGTTAGCCAGGCACTACCTCGCCACACCTGCTAGCTCCGTGCCCAGCGAAAGGGTATTTTCCACAGCTGTTGACATTGTAACTGCAAGCAGGTCTGCTCTTTCTGCAGACAATGTGGATAAACTGATTTTTCTGGCAAAAAACATGAAGATTGAATGAAAGTCACCAGAGTTAAAGGCTGGGGGGGGGGTGGAGTTAATCTGAGGCTGAGTTGACTTGAAACTGTTTAATGTTGCACTTTTTATATGTAGAAGAAAAGTTTTGTCATTTTATTTAATTTAAGCAACAACTGGAGGCAGTTTAATGTTGCACTTTATATGTAGGAAGGTTTTGTTAAGAAACCATTCTGAGCCTTACCTTATTTAGTTTTTCATTTTATATATGTTGACCACATTAACCCTGGCAGTCGACCCTGTGTGTTATATGTATGTTATTGTTATGCTTAGCATTCATGACTGCCTGCTGTTGCACTGATCAGCCTAGTGGTGGCTCACATCTATCTCATCCAGAGCTATTTTAAAGCAATGTAAAAAGGATAAAGCCATTGTTTACAAATTTGGTAAATAAATAACCAAAAAATGTATATACATATATTTTTTTTACTGTACCGAAAATAAACCAAACCGTGACCTCGAACCAAATTTTTTGTGTACCGTTACACCCTTACTGTTTACATAACAACATCTGTTTCTAAAGGAATGGGGGGGGGGGGGGGGGGGTATGTAAACAGCCATTGTTTTCGGTCACATTAATACAAAAGAAAAAGATGCCTCAGGCTTGGGCTGGTCCTGGATTGAGCTTGGGCAAGTCTTGGATCACAATAGATAACCCCCGTCTCCTCCCATTGTACAAAGCGGAATTTTCCAAGCCTTTGGCCTGGTTCAACAAAGACAACCTCTTGTCTGTTCATTGGGAACTTTGAGAACGGAAAGTTTTTTGATAATTTACATAAACATTTACAGACACCTACTTTTCAAAATCCAGAATCCTGGCTAGCATATGTTTGTAATAGTGACATAAGTTTGACTAATGGTAGTAACTTATGAAAATGACTCAGCAGGCAGTTTCTGGTTTTGTTTTCTCAATCTTTTCTTCTCTGCATGTTTGCTTCCCTCGCAATGCTGTTTCTATGATTATCAACCTTTGCCACCATAGTTGGTCAGTTTCTGCAAAGTGCAAAATTAATTCTAAAAGCAGGGGTCCTTTGACTTATTTTTCTTATCACAACTAATTCTAAAAATGACGTATTGCTGCAACCAATCGAGACACGAGCTATGTGGACATGGACACAATCGGATTAAAAGTCTAACCAAAATAAAAATGCTTCATGTAAACAGGCCATTCAGAATATTCTGACCCAATCACACACGTTCGGATCAACATTTTTTTCCAATCGAGACGGGTGGTTTATGCGGATAGTCATTCGGATTGTAGCGCATGAAAACACATCTTCCGAAGTTCAGGTTGAAATGATCCTTAGTGCGCATGTCTTTGAAGTCAGAATTACATTGGTGGTGGAGCGGGGACTACATTTAATAGTCTTGGAATGAAGCGATTGTCTTGCTGCTGTCTCTCCACATTCAACATGTGCAGAAGTAGCGTTATAAACTGTTGAGTTTGTTGATCTAAAACGAGACTAGCAAAACCAAAAGTATGTTCCGGATTGTCATGTGTCGATGTAACAAATAAAGAAGGGATCCAGTTGTCGTCTTAACCAGCTCTTTTATTCACTACATTACAGCTACTCCGAGTGAGACTGCTTGCCTCAGACACATACACAGAATTTTGTAACAAGAGACGCGCAGCAACTTTTACATAACACAACATGGAGGGCACAGAACAGCTTCATTTCAAAAAGAGAGGTAAAACAAAAGTAGTGAACAGAAGGAAAACAAAATAAATACTGTGATAATGTCGGACAAGCAGAAATGTTTGTTTACAGCAGAAGTATGCTTCTTCTTCAGCCGCACCTGCAGTGTGCAAACTCGTCCAAAGGATGGCGCCACAGCCCAATCGACGCCATTCCGTGTACAGTATGTGCTGCGCATGTTTAAGTATTCTAATTTAAGGTGTGATGCATTAAAAGGCACGTCATCATCGGATAATGTTTTTCAAGGTCCATGTAGACATTCTAATCCTAATTATGATCAGATTAAATAAACTTTGCCTATGTACACGTGGCTAGTGTTTCACTCTCTCTCGTATGGGGGATCAATATCTTTCTTCCACAAATTTTTTTTTTTTTTTAAATTGTGAGCTTGTTAGAGCAAGCAGTTCCACGAATCACGTATGTCAGACTAGATACCTATATACATACATATACAAATACATAATACTATACTATATCTTCTGCCTGGAGCCGCTGTGACATAGATTACCGCAATACCTCGTATATCACTCAAAAGCGCAAATTCCAACCATTGAAATACTTTGTATAGTTCAAGACTTACTGTCATTTGAAAACAGCATTGCACATAATAATGGCGGCAACAGTTTCAATGTTAGAGGGCCCAAACAATTATTTGGAAACGTCGGGCGGGTCTGACGTATGTGTTATGTCAAAACAAAATCAAAACATGATATTTACCAAGTCTGCACTCTTTATTAACACATTAAAAACGCAAGTACCTAGATTTTTTCAGCAACAGTGCAGCTGCCGTTTTTTTTTTGTCGTTTTATAGCGCGCAGTCTCTCTGTATTTCACTTTGGAGTGTTCCCGAACGTCAACGGAGCGCCCGACACGGACCAAAATATACGAAAGCAACCCGACTCCATTAACACACATTCTTTTAGCGGTTTTATACAGCATGATAGTACATGTAATATGTAATTATATTGATGTTAAATATAATGTACACATGATAGTACATGTAATATGCCATTTTATTGATGTTAAATATAAAGTACACATTATTGTACATGTAATATATCACCATATTGATGTTAAATACAAAGTACAGATGGTACATGTAATATATCACTATATTGATAAAAGATGCGTTATGATGACACCAAGTCAGCTTTTCTGCTTGGACACAATGTGAATGATACCAGTGAATGTTTTTATGTGAACAAAGATTGTTTTTAAACTACACTTGTGTGTCTCTCTATGCCCCCAACTGAATGTGTCATATTTAGTTTTGATAAATTGAATTTGCCTTATTTTTATTTTGCTAAATCCAAATTCATGCACATTTGTTGTTGTTTTTTAAATGCACATCTTTGTGTATTTGTGGCTGCTTTTCTTTTTTCAAAATACACATACTCCTTCAAAATGCACATTTTGTATATTGTGTATATCTGTATTTTAACTTTATTTTATCCTTTATATTTTTAATATAACTTTAAAAAAATCTGTTTTACAGTTAGCTTACACCATGGTTCAGAGAGGAACATTTTTATTTCCCTGCATGTCCAGCACATGTTGAAAATGGACAATAAAGATGACTGACTCAAACTAGAGTAAATATTGGAGTTTCTTTTGAGCAGCGAGAGATGTTGAAGAAGGAAAGGATTTAAAAACGGATGTTATGTGCACTTCATGTGGGTTAGTTCTTCATGTGTTGCCTACTTGTACTACTAGTAGTTACAGAACTTTACAAACCTTTACTTCTGACATGCGCTTGGAGAGTCTTTATGGCAAGCTGTGTCCCAACTGAGCAGGTCTTTGGTGATTGTGTCTGGCAGCCTGTGTCAGTAAAAGTCTGCTGGCTGGTTGTATCTCTCTGTGGAAACACATTCAACAATGCACTTAGTGAGCAATACTGCACTCCAATATCATTCACACACAAGCATTACTGCAACTGTTAGCTAACTAAATCAATGGCAAATAGAACGGAACGCTGACATTTTGTAGCTAATCACTGAGCAGAAAGGTGTAAATGCACATTAGGCCTATGCCGTTATTCAATAAGTCAATTAGCCAACAATAAATGAAATTGAAGACGCTAAGTTTCCCACGTGCATGCGTGTTAATGGGCTTCGAAAGAAGGATTTAGGATTCAGCAGCTGCGCGCGTTTGTGCCATAGTGCGGGGGTCAGCAACCCGTGGCTCTAGAGCCACATGTGGCTCTTTAGCGGCGCCCTGGTGGCTCCATGGAGCTTTTAAAAAAATGTATGGAAATGGAAAAGAAATGGGGTGAAAAATATGTTTTTTGTTGTAATATGGTTTGTGAAGGAGGACAAAAACGACACACACTTTCTTAATTGTTAGAAATCCCACTGTTTATATTAAACATGCTTCACTGATGAGAGTATTTGGTGAGTGCCATTTTGTCCTACTAATTTCAGCGGTCCTTGAACTCACCGTTGTGTGAACTGTGACTCAACAATTTGTTTACATGTACCACTTTTTTCCCGCCGCCGCCACAGAAAGACGTGTTTTATGCCACTCCTTTGTCTCATTTTGTCCACCAAACGTTTTATGCTGTGTGTGAATGCACAAAGGTGAGCTTAATTGATGTAGTAATTGACTTGTTGGAGTGGTAATCAGGCATATTTGGTCAGTGCGTGACTGCAAGCTAATCGATGCTAACATGCTATTTAGGCTAGCTGTATGTACATATTGCATCATTATGCCTCGTTTGTAGGTATATTTGAGCTCATTCAATTTCCTTTACTTATGTCCTCTGTGTATTTAATTTGCATGACACATTATCTGTATGTAATATTGGCTACATTTCAGATAGTTTGTGTGCCATGTTGTTCCAGATGACAGCAAACATTACCTAGCGTGCTAAATATTGTAATAAATCTATTAAAAGAAGACAGCCTGCCGTGTCCTTTAACTTGGACACACACACATCTATACCTTTGGCCATTAAAAGCCAGTAATTTCCAGGAGTTATCTCACTTTGCCTCTGATTTACTAATGGTTTCTAATGTTGTAAAAATGTGTGTGTGGGATGTTTATTATGAGCACGCTGTGAAATAAACTTTAAGAACTCAGCCAACACGCCTTGTCTGCATCTTCTATGATTAGACAAGACAACACATATATTTGGAAGGCCATTTTGAAGAAGGATATTTAAAGACAAATTCCATCTTGTGAGACGATGTCGGCCATCCCCGGAAGCTCGGATGGCAGTGTTTCCCACACATTTATTTATTTGTGGCGGCCCGCCACGAAAGAATTACGTCCGCCACAAATTTTAAATTTTTTTTTAAAAACATGTTGTTGTTTTTTTGTCCTGTCCAGTTTCTCAGGCAAATCATATAGTTGATATAGTTGATGTGGATGCCCATATAGGCTGTTCAGATTTACTTTACAAAATAGAAGTGTAGGATACTTCTCTTGTTGCCTTATTTGTATTTGACCACTACTGTTTTCTGTTTATTTGTTACTGACTGTGGCAGGACACCTCTGCCTCTGTTTCACTTTATGTTGCTGGTAAATAATATGGTTGTAGTAGTAGGCTAAAGTTAAATTATTTAGTATGCACGAATTAAAGGGGCAGAGCTTTAAGAGACATTTTAGCTTTTATATTTTATAAGATATATTTTTTGTAAGAACCACAATTAATAAATATATTTCAGTGAATAACTTATTGTTCAAATCTGTATATAAATATGTACATAAAGTGTTGTAATTATATTGTAAAATGGATGGATGGACGTTTAAAACAAAACTGTTATTATTAATTAGTAAGTATACATTTTTTGAGCCTTTTTAGAGAAAATCATATCATTGTAGTAAATTATGCAAATTACTCGATGATGTCATGTTGGCCACGCCCATAGCCACGCCCCCACCGCCACAGGTATCTTGACAGTTTATGGGAAACACTGAATGGGTTCTACTAATTGTGAGTTCAGATATTGTATTTATTTTTTCAGCTTTAATTTTGACAGTACTACATAAGATATGTTTTAATTGCTGATACGGGTTTAGTGATTTTTAAATGCGCCAGAAAATAACCCGTTTTGTACACTGTTGGTGGTGATTCAATGCCCAGTAGTGCGTAAATGGGTTCCTGTAAAGTATTTCTCCAGCAATGGTCATGTGGTGACATTGATTATGGTATTTTGAGAGGTAACCATTGAAGTGGGACATCACTGAAGGGCTAGGTGGGAAACGTACGGCCCGCCACTGACAGAACCAAATACAACCGCATTAGTGTGGGAAAATATTTCAGTTTAAACCTTTGGAACAAGGTGATACTATCAACACCGAGGAGCCAGTTTGCAGACACTATGAAATTCTCTTTACAATGAGATAAAAGACTGTAAAAATATATAAAGACAGAACAATAAGATCATATGGACAGCCTTAATGTTTACATTTTGCTTTATATTTATTATTTAACTTGTTTTTTGCCTGGTTTTGTATCATTCCGTGAGGTGTATATTACTTTTTTTTGTTCGGTTTGTACTTCATGAAGTTTTGCTCTTGTTGTGTTTTTTGTTTGTTTTCATTATATTTGGATGTATTTGTTTGGTTTCTATGCTATCCATTAAGTAAGACTACGTATTATGTTGAAGGGGGCAGGAAAATATAAGATTTTCCTCATCCTGTTCCTTCTCAGGCATTGGTGTGTAAATGTGTGTTTAGTTGCTGAGGTTTAATTGTCTATTGATCATAGATGCACATCAATGAAGGAGATAAATAAAAAATGAATGAATGAATGAGACAAACCAACACGCCTACAAGGTGAGTGCAAACAAAACAGCGCTAATTACACTACAAATCGCGCTAACATTGTTAAGATATAATTCACACATTTCTAACCTACTAGTATTACTTACCGTTTCATTGTCTCCTCCATTACCATCGGAAAATCCATCTTTATATTGGTGCAGGTTGGAGAAGCAGGAGTCTTCGAAGTGGTTTGCACACAGGAGGGGATACTTCTTCACAGTTGAAAGCACATTGCCACAAAAGCTAGCCAGGCACTTCTTACTTTTTCAGATGAGGCCGAAAGTTGTGTCGTGACTTGTTCTGGTTAAAAGAGCAGACAACTGAACATTTTTGCCCATTTCGGTTTCATCGTCGACATCACAGAGCTAGCAAGCTAAGCTAACTAGCAAAGGAAGCTAGCCCGGGAAAGCTTCAAAGTTCCCTTAGACAACCGAGCGTAGATTTTCACACGATATAATCATTATTACTAACGTGAAAATGAAGGCATTAACGCCGATTAAAATATCACACTGCCGTCTTACGTCCCTGGTATGTCCAAACTACTCTGCAGCTGACTTCTTCTTCTTCTTCTTTTTCTTCTTCTTCTTCTTCTTCTTCTTCTTCTTCTTCTTCTTCTTCTTCTTCTTCTTGTTTTACGGCGGTTGGCATCCACTTTAAAGGTGCATTACCGACACCTGCTGGTCCGGAGTGTGAGTCAGACAGTTGTTCTCAATCTAAATCCCCATTTCACAAAAAAAACTTGAAACAAACAAAAAATACATTACAATAATATTGATTATAAATAAAAAATATTAATAATAAAATAAATACCTATTTAACCTTTTATTCAAAAGGCAACTGTTGTGTTCCATTCCGTAGAACATCCTTTGCCCAGACTGCCTTTTCAATAAAAGGACCACAACTATGGAACTCTTTACCGGACACTTTGAAAAGTATACATGCACTTGTCACTTTCAAAAAACAAACAAAATTATGGCTAGTTGAGCAACAATCATGTTCCCATGTTTAGTTTTTACTCATTTTTACTAATTATTTTTTTATCTAGTCTGCACTTTGTCTGTGTTATTATTAGGGTCCGCATGTACCCTGTAAAAAGGACTCCCACAGGGAGTCCTTTGTACAGGGACAAAGGACCCTATTGAAATTGTAAGGTTTTATTATTATTATTATTATTCTTATTTTTCCGCAGCTTTGCACACTACTTTGCCCCCCTTAACATGCTTCAAAACTCACCAAATTTTTTACACAAGTCACAGGTGGATAAAATCCTCAGTGCTGAGCTCTGTAGAACTTGCACCTGGCTCGCTGACAACAAGCTATCCATACACTTGGGTAAAACAGAATCCATCCTGTTTGGGTCCCACATCAAACTTAAGAAAGTCAATGACTTCACCATAAAAGTAGGTGACATTGTTATCACCAGGAAAGATGAGGTCACCTACCTAGGTTCCATTCTAGAGGCTAACCTTTCCTGTGATAAAATGGCAACCAAGGTCATCAAAAAGGTTAACCAACGAACAAGATTTCTCTACAGAATTTCCTCTCTGGTCAACAAAAGCACCTTGAGGATTCTGGCGGGAACTCTCGTTCAACCCTTTTTCGATTACACATGCACCTCCTGGTACCCTAGCACCTCCAAAACCCTCAAATCTAAACTCCAAACATCTCAGAACAAGCTAGTCAGGTTACTTCTAGACCTCCACCCCAGATCCCACCTCACTCCTACCCACTTCTCTAAAGTGGGCTGGCTCAAGGTGGAGGACAGAGTTAAACAACTTGCACTGAGCCTAGTCTATAAAATCCGCTACACCTCCCTGATACCGAAGTACATGTCAAACTACTTCCTTAACGTAAATGACCGCCATAACCACAACACCAGGGGGTGCTCCACTAACCACGTTAAACCCAGATTCCGAACTAACAAAGGTCTTAACTCATTCTCTTTCTATGCCACATCAATGTGGAATGCGCTCCCAACAGGTATAAAAGAAAGGGCATCTCTATCCTCCTTCAAAACCGCAATAAAAGTTCACCTCCAGGCAGCTACAACCCTAAACTAACACCCTCCCCGGATTGCTAATAATCAAATGTAAACAATCAAATGCAGATACTTTTTCTTTTTCTTATGCCTTCTGATCTCTCTCTCCCTCTCTCTCTCTATGTCCACTACTTGATGTCCATATCCTCCCCCCCCACCCCCCTCCACACCCCTGATTGTAAATAATGTAAATAATTCAATGTGATTATCTTATGTGATGACTGTATTATGATGATAGTATATATGATAGTATATATCTGTATCATGAATCAATTTAAGTGGACCCCGACTTAAACAAGTTGAAAAACTTATTCGGGTGTTACCATTTAGTGGTCAATTGTACGGAATATGTACTTCACTGTGCAACCTACTAATAAAAGTCTCAATCAATCAATACACACATACAAACACGGGTACAGCACACTTTAGTCAAAAAAACCAAACCCCAAAAATCAAAATTGCGCTCTAGCGCCCCCTAGGAAAAACAACAACAAACTGCCTGTGGCTAGGAAGGTCGTAGAGACATGAAACAAAAACCTTTATGTAGGTCTCACTTAGACCTACAATTCATAATTTCACATCCTCGGGCAAAAACCAACAGGAAGTTGGCAATTTCCCATTTTAGACAAAAATGTACTAAAAACACTGCTTTTTACGTCTTTGACCTCTAATTTGACCCCCTTAAAATACTTCAAAACTCACCAAAATTCTCACACACATCAGGACTGGTGGAAATTGCGATCTAAAAAAAAAAAACGAACCCCAAAACTCAAAATTGTGCTCTACATAATTTTTTGAATTAAACAGAGAAAAAAACTGCTCCTCAGAGGAAAACTCAGACAAAACTGCTTGTAACTTCCTGTAGGAACGTCTTAGAGACATGAAACAAACACCTCTATGTAGGTCTTGCCTAGACTTACATTTCATAGATTGACATCCTTCAGCAAAAATCAACAGGAAGTTTGCTATTCCTCCTTCAAAACAACATTTTTGTTACAACCGGTCACCAAACATCAAACGTTATCTCCTCCGAGGGCGTTTGTCGTTTCGGCTTCAAACTGCTACAGGAGAGAGATTGAACCCTTCTGATTAAAAGTTGTGGACGGCGTTTTGATACGTGCTACCGTTTTGATTTTACGAGCCTTCAAAGACCCGCAGCACTAAAGTTGCTCCGCTGCTGTGATTTTACGCGCCTTCAAAGAAAACAACCACCGTGCCGCAACACCTAGGGCAAAGACACAGACACAACTTCCTCTAACTCCCAGTACGAATATCGTACAGACACGAAACAAAAACCTCTATGTAGGTCTCACTCAGGACTACCACTGGACAAAAGTATTGGGACACCTAGGACTAGCACCTGCCATAATGCGGACCCGACCAACGCTGCTTGCAGCTTTAATTATTATTGGCTTTTATCTAGTTTGCACTTTGTCTGTATTATTACTATTATCATTATTATCGACTCATTGTATTTTTTATTTTCCTATTTTAATGATGTTGGATCTGTGTTGTTGTTGTTGTTGTTAGGGACAAGTGTTGTAAATTAGCTTTGGCTACAAACACTATGATGCATACATTGGATAACTGTTTCAGATGTCTATGTTTTTGTATCTGTCCCTATTTCAAATAAACCTCTATAATAATAATACAAATTCTTCATCTTCATTACTGCTTGATTTAGCGCTCATCTTATTTTATCAACAGAGAACTTGATGGCTGGACATCAATAAACTGACACTAAACTTCAATAAAACAATACATCATTATTGAATGTTGTAAAATGTAAAACCCAAATGAAAAATACTATTGAAACAAATAAAGGTAATTACAATTTGAGGAGCTATTATAGACGATAAACTAAACCGAAAACTATATATAAATTTATAAGAAAATGTAAAAAAAAGACAGAATAGAATACATTCTCATCAAATATTAACTGCATTTATTGTACGCAAATTTTGTTCAAGCATACATTGCTTATTGCATAAAGGTGTGGGGACATATATATATAAAACAGTCACAAAACAATATTCATATTGCAAAAGAGAGTAATAAAGATAATATAATCGATTATCTAAACCTAACAAATGATTCATAAAGCCACACACATTAAAAGTAAATTATCTTGTATAAAACACAACTACTCAAATGACGTGGCCCAGAAGATGTGTCAGATGTGAACCAGTAAAAATGAACTAAGAGGGATTTATATGTACTCAAAAGCAAAGGTATGAACAAATGTAAAACAAATATGTATACCATGTAAAGGAGTTCATTTACAGTTAGAAATGAAAAATAGAACACACACAATACATTTAAGAACACTATTATGAATAATTATAAAAGTGAATTATGAATATATATATACCCATATTTGTTTTGTGCTATTTACTCTGTTTCGAATTGTTCTGTTCATTTAAAACAAAAGTACACAATGTTGTACTTTTAGCTGAACATAATCAATCATCTGAAATATGAATGGAACAAGCATATTAAGAAGTTTGTGTTACACACACACACACACACACACACACACACACACACACACACACACACACACACACACACACACACACACACACACACACACACACACACAAATGATGACACACATGTTATGTGCTGATGTTAAAAATGTCAAAAAGTTAAAGTTTGACAGTTTATTTGCTGCTGCTGTTCTCACCAGCACACTTGTGTTTCTTACACTGGTACTCATAAGAGAATCTTTCATCACACACACTGCAACTAAACACTTTCTCTCCTGTGTGTGTTCTCATGTGTGCTTTCAAATACTGACTTTGTATAAAACCTTTACCACAGGTTGAACAAGAAAAAGGTTTTTCTCCGGTGTGTGTATTCATGTGTTCTTTCAACGCAATTTTTTGTGCAAAACCTCTAGCGCATACTGAGCAGGAAAAAGGTTTTTCTCCGGTGTGTGTTCTCATGTGTATTTTTAAATAATGCCTTCGTACAAAATATTTACCGCAGGTCGAACAAGAAAAAGGTTTTTCTCCACTGTGTATTTTCATGTGTTCATTTAGCACATTTTTTTGGCCAAAAACTCTACCACATACTGAGCAGGAAAAAGGCTTTTCTCCAGTGTGTATTCTCATGTGTTGTTTCAAACTACTTTTTCGTGCCGAACCTTTACCACACACTGAGCACAAAAAAGGTTCCTCTCCAGTGTGGATTCTCATGTGTTCTTTTAAATTCTGTCTTTGTACATACTCCTTACCGCAGACTGAACAGGAAAAAGGTTTTTCTCCAGTGTGTATTCTCATGTGTACTTTCAAATTGTGACTCTGTACAAAACATTTACCACATACTGAGCAGGAAAAAGGTTTTTCTCCTGTGTGTATCTTCATGTGTTCTTTCAGCACATTTTTTTGGCCAAAACCTTTACCACATTTTGAGCAGGAAAACGGTTTTTCTCCAGTGTGTATTCTCATGTGTCTTTTCAAACTACCTCTGTGATTAAAAGTTTTGTCACAGTGAGAACATTTAAAGCGTGTGTTGTCAGTGTGACATGTCTTATCATCTTTAGAGTCTTCATCATCAGTGTCAGGAGAGTGTGACGTTGTGTCGTCACTATCTGATAGTGGAGCTAAGAGCTTGTCTGCTTGTGATCCTCCACAGTGGTCTCCATCAGCTTCTGTTGTCATGTGTTGAGTTGAGCTGCTGCTTGGAGACTGCGCCTCTTTCTTCTCCTCACTTTCACCTTTGACCTCATCATCTTCACTCTTCACAATCACACCAGTCAATGGCATCTTGGTGACATCAACCTCCTCCAGTCCTTCAATATGCTCTCCCTCCTGACTGATGCTGTGTTCCTCCTCTTCCTCTTTAATGTGAGCAAATGTATGACTCCTCTTCCTCTGTGATGGAAGGGAAAGCTGTGACTCATTTTCTTCCTTAATGTCAGGGGTCTGTGACTCCTCCTCCATATTGTAAGAAGTATGTGGCTCCTCCTCTTTAATGTGGGGTTGCTTTGGATCCTGCTCTTCCCCTTTAATGTGGGTGTACTGCAGCTCCTCCTCTTCCTGCTCCATCCTTGAGGTCCACTTGTGCTGCTCAGGAAGATGTTCTTCAAGGATGTCTACAGAACACAAAAAGACAGAAACATTCGTTAGAAAAGTTACATGAGACATTGTCCTGTACTAGCATATCTTCTGATAATGACTCCGACAAGAGTTGACATTCAAGATGCCATAACCATCAGGGAATAACAGTAGCAATAGAACAGGTCATGAAAAAACACAAAATAATGGCAACAGTGATAAAACATTACATACAAACAAGACAGCTACTCGTACACCCGGTGGAGAACAGAATAGGACAAAAAAAATTAAATCGACTTTTCAAAATCCTGAAGCCTGGCAAGCATATATTTGTAATAATGGCTCAAGTAGCAGTAGCGTGTAAAAACAAGTTTACTTTATATGTTTATTTGTGTTTCATTGTATCCATTAAACTATATTCAATTGTACTTACAATCTTACAGTCTAAATGTCACAAATTCAAGCAGTTATTTTGAATACTCCGCTCCGAATACCTTCAGTAATTTCCGGAGATTGAGATCACAATGGGAACGCTTCTGCACTCTGACCATGTTATCAGATCAGTCATACTGAAAATATAGCAAAATTGGAAATAAATGTGGTGTTTGTCATTCACAATCCTTTTGGAAGTTAAGAACACATATTCGTGCTTTTTTATGCATTAAAAATCGTAAATAAATTTTCTGAGAATCCTGTACTTCAGCTGAAGCTATTTGTGTATTTTTTTTGCATTTTAAACCATTTTGCTGGCAGTTGTTGCTGAAATCTTTGCTGGTCTACGTGACCATGGTTTTCCCTCATTTTCCGCTTTTTAGTAAACATTTCAACACTACTGATTGGTATTCTCAATTCCTTGGATATCTGTTGTCTTCCCCTTTCCTGTTTTATGCAGTTCAATTACCTTATCTCACAGATCCTTTGACAACTATTTTGCTTTCCCCATGACTCAGAATCCAAAGATGTTTGTGCAGCTCTGGATGTAATGCAATGGTCTGTCAGAAGCCCAGTAACTTACTGACCTATTATACACACACTAATTACAGACAAACTGGTCACAGGTTAATGGGAACCTTGATTAGTCATACAAACCTCTTTGTGTCGACTGTTGTGCATGTTATCAGGTCAAAGTCAATGGGGTACCAAAACATTTGTTTCGGGTCATTTGGGTACTTTTTTGTCATTTTGATTTAAAAAAAAAAGTAAACACAGTTGGTTGCCAATAAATAGTTTCACCCAACCATGAACCTTGAAGTGGAATAAAGGCTTTTGTGTTATCATTCATATTCTCTGAAGAATGGCTAATAAATCATCAATGTTCCCAGGGTATGTAAACCTTTGAGCACAACTGTGTATATATATGTATATATATATACATAACTTATTTTTCCACTCTACTTGTACTTTAAGGAAACATATTTAATAAATAAATGTTTATTTTTGCTACATTTGAACTTATGTTTTACTTTTGTAGCTGTATGTACAAATGGGCCGAATAAAGTTGGAGGTGTTTGCATCAGCTCTGTGCTACGTTAAAAAGAAAACTGCACCTTTTTTAATTTATTTTGCCTATCATTCACAATCCTGATGAGAGACAAGAACACATATGTACAGTGGTATGTGTTATGACGTGCAGTAGGGCTGGGCGGTATACCGGTAGTATAGTTAATACCGGTATATTTTAGAAAGCGGTATATATTTGATGTTACGGCCGCCTCTGCACCTGACGGTCGAAGCACGGGGCGTCCTTTATGGCTCAACCCCGGCCCTTGCGTGTTTACGGAGGCTTCTCTGATACACAATGTCGCAGCAAACCAAATTAAAAATTTTTTTTTTTTAAACATGGCGGAGCCGTGCCGACTTCTCGACTCCCGAGTGATGCAATGTTTTGATCAGCAACTGCATTTGGCGATTGGTGAGTGACTACAGTTTTATTTACACATACACCAATTTGCTTCAGAACATATGTGTCTCCTTAGCCACTTTATCACTTATCTCATCTGTTTTATGTTGGCTACTTCTGTTAGCGACTTAGCACAAAATAGATACTCTCTGCTGCTTGCTCGGTGTGTCAAATTTGTAGCTGCAACTCGGTTTAAAAGTGCCTCTCCCCACAGCCCTTGCAGACTAAGCTACTGTCATGTAGCGGCAGGGTGGCTGAAAAGTACTTTTAAATTTCACCGCAGTGAGCGAGTAGAAGCTCCATCTATCCTCACGCACAAGCGTGAAGCTATAAATCTAACATTGATGAACAAAATGAAGGAAAACTGCTTCAACATAGTAACGGCTAAGTAATTACTTTATAAGAATAAACAACTGTTACGTTACTACTTACAACAACAAAAAAATCAGTAATACTCTCAACACAGGTTATCTTGCTGTAAAACACTTAGGCAACCTTAAAAGTTAACTGGACTTACTTTGGAATGTTGCCTATTGTTCACAATCATTATGAAAGACATGACGATGGATGGATTTTTTTTAATGCATTCTAATTATAAAATAAATCCGATCAAAAGTGCCCCAACTTGTTGGCTTACCCACTCAGATGTCTCATGTCCAGGTGAGATGCATGATTTATGATATACAATAAACATATACATGGAGCAGGGAAGTAATGAAACCGCAGACCACTCAAAGAAGTAAACATAGGGACAAACAGATGTGATCACGTGGCCACTACATATATTTTGTCTGCGTTAGCGCTTCTAATATCACTAATATTTGTTTAATATTCAAGTCACAAAATGTAAATAGAGTATTGATGGCACTTTTTGAATGGTTATTTATCAGATTTTATGGGCGGAATAATGGAGCTCCCATTTGCTCTGCTGTAAGCGGACTTTTATTTACATTTAATAATCAGAATGCATTTTAAAAAATCCATCCGTCATGTCTTTCATAAAGATTGTGAACGATGGGCAAAATTCCTAAAAAATGTGCAGTTCCCCTTTAAGCACGTTTTTAAGATACCGGTATAAACCGTATACCGCCATTCAGACTAAATATACTGCGGTATCAGCTTTGATCTGTATCGCCCAGCCCTGGAATAAATAAAGTCTATCCTATTCTCAAACACTTCCACACGCTGTCCTCCATGTAAGTGTGCTGTCATTTTAAATATAATGTACATATGATTGTACATGTAATATATCACTATATTGAGGTTAAATATACATTACACATGATTGTATAGTGTTATATATCACTGTATTGATGTTAAATATAAAGTACACATGATTGACCTACTTAGTGGTTAGGGTGTACGCCCTAAAATCGGTAGGTTGTGAGTTCAAACCCCGGCCGAGTCATACCAAAGACTATAAAAATGGGACCCATTACCTCCCTGCTTGGCATTCAGCATCAAGGGTTGGAATTGGGGGTTAAATCACCAAAAATGATTCCCGGGCGCGGCCACCGCTGCTGCTCACTACTTTCCTCACCTCCCAGGGGGTGATCAAGGGTGAGGGGTCAAATGCAGAGAATAATTTCGCCACACCTCGTGTGTGTGACATCATTGGTACTTTAACTTTTTAACTTTAAAGGCCTACTGAAACCCACTACTACCGACCACGCAGTCTGATAGTTTATATATCAATGATGAAATCTTAACATTGCAACACATGCCGATACGGCCGGGTTAACTTATAAAGTGACATTTTAAATCTCCCGGGAAATATCCGGCTGAAACGTCGCGGTGTGATGACGTATGCGCGTGATATAGTCAGTTTAACGGAAGTTATGGTACCCCGTAGAATCCTATACAAAAAGCTCTGTTTTCATTTTATAATTCCACAGTATTCTGGACATCTTTTGCAATTTGTTTAATGAACAATGAAGGCTGCAAAGAAGAAAGTTGTAGGTGGGATCGGTGTATTAGCAGCGGACTACAGCAACACAACCAGGAGGACTTTGTTGGAGAGCAGACGCGCTAGCCGCGACCTCACCTTGACTTCCTACGTCTCCGGGCCGCCAAACGCATCGGGTGAAGTCCCTCGTCCTTCCGTCGATCGCTGGAACGCAGGTGAGCATGGGTGTTGATGAGCAGATGAGGGCTGGCTGGCGTAGGTGGTGAGCTAATGTTTTTAGCATAGCTCTGTAAGGTCCGGTTGCTAAGTTAGCTTCAATGGCGTCTTTAGCACAGCATTGTTAACCTTCGCCAGCCTGGAAAGCATTAACCGTGTAGTTACATGTCCACGGTTTAATAGTATTGTTGATTTTGTATCTATCCTTCCAGTCAGGGGTTTATTTTTTTTGTTTCTATATGCAGTTAAAGCATGATGCTATCACGTTAGCTCGTAGCTAAAGCGTTTCGCCGATGTATTGTCGTGGAGATAAAAGGCACTGAATGTCCATTTCGCGTACTCGACTATCATTTTCAAGAGGATATAGTATCCGAGGTGGTTTAAAATACAAATCCGTGATCCACAATAGAAAAAGGAGAGAGTGTGTAATCCAATGAGTCAGCTTGTACCTAAGTTACGGTCAGAGCGAAAAAAAATATGTATTTCACTGCATTCTAGTCCGTCACTCTAACGTTCCTCATCCACGAATCTTTCATCCTCGCTCAAATTAATGGGGTAATGGTCCGAATAGCTCTAGCTGCGTTGAAAACAATAGGAACATATGAGGGAGTGAACAACTGACAACGTCACGCTACTTCCGGTAGGGGCAAGGTTTTTTTAATCAGAGACCAAAAGTTGCGAACTTTATCGACGTTGTTCTCTACTAAATCCTTTCAGCAAAAATATGGCAATATCGCAAAATGATCAAGTATGACACATAGAATAGATCTGCTATTCCCGTTTAAATTAAAAAAAATCATTTCAGTAGGCCTTTAACTTTATTGTACATGTAATATATCACTATATTGATGTTAAATATAAAGTACACTTGACTGTAGATGTAATATATCATTATACTGATGTTAAATGTAAAATCATGTGTACTTTATATTTAATATCATTATAGTTATATATTTCATCTACAATAATGTGTACTTTATATGTAATATACCACTATATTGATGTTAAACATAAAGTAAACATGATTGTACAATTAGTATATCACTATATTGATGTTATACAATACACATGATTGTACATGTAATATATCACTACCGGTATATTGATTTTAAATTGAATTTGTCGACAATAGTCGTGATGTCATCACTCATGTTTTTCCGGGTGGAAGCTGCCACTCGCAAAAACATAGCACACAACCTTTGCCGCATCACTACTACGCAGGGTTAGACTTTTTTAGGCCTATGTCACGCTACTCAAGAAGATTTAGAGGGGGAAGATAGAGTTCGACTTAATGCAGCAGCAGAAACAAGTTGTAGATAAAATGGAGCAAAAGTACAGAACCATGGAACTATGTACCTAGTAAAAGAGAGACATGGAAGAAAAGATGTGTTACAACTTGAACTACTATGGGGGAATAATGAACAACAATCCAATGAAGCGATAATCATGACATCCCACAGTTGCTTGTATTTCTGACACTTGACTTCTTCCCGGAAGTGAAAAGCAGTGGTGGTCAACCAAGCTAAGATGGCTGTTGTACATAAAACAGTGCACAAACTATCTGAGTATGCAAGGGGCCTAGATCTTCCTGCAAAAAGAAGATATGAGGAAAAAATCAAACTATGCAATGGAATAGATCCCTATACTTTATCAACAAAAGATTTGTCAAGTGGTATTAAGGATTTTACGTCTGTCACATCCCCAGGCAAATGGAACTATTGTGCTCCAAAAGTCATTCTACACGACAGTTGGAGGTCTACAACTTCTTTGTGTGTGGCTGGGTCAAGGACATTGGTATCAAGACTCTCCTGGATATGTATCCATTGTTTTTGCTCGAGTAAGGTTGCATTTCATGATTTGATTTCACGTCTACTGCCATGTTTGTTGTTGTTGTTGCATGTACCATTTACAAGTAGCGTGTTTTTATCAAAATATAACTATAAATGTCAACATTGTGTATGTGCTGAAAGATTCATTTAGGATTGTTTATCAAAATATAACTATAGATGTCAACATTGTGTATGTGCTGAACGATTCATTTATGATTGTTTATCAAAATATAACTATAGATGTCAACATTGTGTATGTACTAAAAGATTCATTTATGATTGTTTATCAAAATATAACTATAGATGTCAACATTGTGTATGTGCTGAAAGATTAATTCAGGATTGTTTATCAACATATAACAATAGATTGATTGATTGATTGATTGAATAAATGTCAACATTGTGTATGTGCTGAAAGTATAATTTATGATTGTTTATCAAAATATAACTGTAGATGTCAGCACTGTATGTGCTAAAAGATTCATTTAGGATTGTTGTATTTTAGGTTTTTCTCACATATTTTTTTCTTTTATTAAGACTCGCCAAGTTGGTGGTTTTCGAAACACTCATAGCAAACATGTGTTTAAGAAATACAAAATAATATCAAGATAATACTTAAATGGGAAATAATAAACGTTTTCAGTATATCAAACAACGAAATGATCACTGCAAACTCATGCATTCTTCCACTGTGCTCCCTCGGACAGGAGTGTGAGCTGCATGGTGTTTCAAAAAATGTTGCACTCTTCCGCCCTTTTTGATTACCTCTCTAGCAACTGTGAAAAAAAAACATTTATCCTTTCGCTATTTGAACAATTCGTACAGCCGAATACAACAAGCAGAGGGCTTTTTTTTTTTTTTTTAAAAAGGCGGAATGGCGCCTTGTACCCATTGAGACCAGGCGTTGGCTTGACCGCCAAGCATATAAATGGGAGAGGCGTAAGTCGGACATGATGTCATTAAAATCCAAGCAATACCCAGTTTGTGGTCAAGGAGAGATACAGCCACCAAAGCACAAATCACTATATTACCTATGATTACTATTAATGTATTCCATCCCATCCATCCATTTCCTACCGCTTGTCCCTTTCGGGGTGGCGGGGGGTGCTGGAGCCTATCTCAGCTGCATTCGGGTGAAAGGAGGGGTACACCCTGGACAAGTCGCCACCTCATCGGAGGGCCAACACAGATAGACAGACGACATTCACACACCAGGGCCAATTTAGTGTTGCCAATCAACCTATCCCCAGGTGCATGTTTTTGGAGGTGGAAGGAAGCCGGAGTACCCGGAGGGAACCCACGCAGTCACGGAGATAACATGCAAACTCCACACAGAAAGATCCCGAGCCCGGGATTGAACTCAGGACCTTCGTATTGTGAAGCACATGCTGCCCCTGATTTATTGTTCAAAGTAATCTACCTAACACTGGTGACCCCGAAGGGACAAGCGGTAGAAAATGGATAGATGGATGGATAGTGACAACACAAAAGATCATAAAACAAAAATCCAGCATAGCTGGATCTTGACTAATTGTCAGGTGTGGGTCGTTACCCAGTAGGGAAAATATAGGGAGGAAAAGAGTAACATAACATGCAAAATACAGGGGAATAGAACAAGACAGGAACGTAACGTGACAATATGTTAAAGTAAACTGTTTATGTAGCATTAACTTCAATATAATCATTAAATACAGAAGGTTCTGTAGCTCCAAGTGGGTTTTAATTGAAACGGGCCCAAATGGCTCTTTTGATGCACAGGGTTACCGACCCCTGCTCTAAACTATCCTCAAGTAAGACTGTCAAATTTAAAGTCACATAAATAAAAGGTTCGTACATGTAGGTCAGAGCCAAAGAAAACGTAATCATTATTTCTATGCTGTGTGTGTTTACAAAATAATATGTTTTGCGAACGTCCGCGGCCACTTTAAACAGAGCCACGGCCTCGCAAACAAAGGACTTGTCAAACAAAGTTATTAACTGGACATTTCACATCTACACACAGCACATAGCTCGTCAAACTTGTCATAAAATGTTCCGTTTCGTAAAAATAAACATTTGTGTGATTTTCAACGTGTACCAACCTGAAAAGCAGGTAAATATTAACACAGGAATGATGCACCGTAGCTGTTCTTTCTTCGTTCAGCATCAGTCTTGCTAGGAGGCGGAAGTGTCCTCCAACAAAAGAGTCCGGCGCGGGCAGCGGTTGCTAATACTTTGTTCCCGTAATAATCTCTGAAAAATAAAATACTCCACTGTTTAAATAAATGACCATCAGTTATCAAAAGTCATACATTCTCAAAATTGAAATGGTGGTTTAGTTTTGAGCGTACCATATTAACGTATCATTCACACATACTGACCGAACCTGCCATTAAAAGTAATTGTTCGGAAAATCCATCTTTTTATTGCCGCAGGTTGGAGAAACAGGAATCTTCCAAGTGGTTCGAGAAGGTAATTCTTCACAGTTGATGGCACATTGCCATAAAACAAAAAAAGTTAGCCAGGCACTTCTTACCTTTTCAGATGAGATTGAACGTTGTGTACTGACTTGTTCTGGTTAAAGCAGGGGTGTCCAAAGTGCGGCCCGGGGGCCAGTTTCGGCCCACCGATTGTTTTCTATTGGCCCTCGACCAAAAATGTAATGAGTTCATTATTATCGAGACGTTATTAGTAATGCTGTCAAACCATACACTTTTAAAATCAGATTAATCACACTTTTAAAATTGGATTAATCATAACTACTTAATCACAACTACTCGCTTGCATGATTTCATTTAACTTCAAATTGAAATTCAATTAAAAAGGCCTCAATACTTGGTCACAAATGTAATTTAATTGTTAGAGTCTGTTTACGGTAAAGGAGCAAAATAAACTGTGTGATTAATCAGCGTATTTACATGATTAATGCAATGTTTTTTGTGATCGATCGCATGAGTTAACTCGTTATTTTTGACAGGCCTCGTTAGACGACACTTATTTTCTTTGTCACCTACAACACAAAGCTGACAGGGATGTTTTGTTCAGCTAGCTTAGCATATATTTACATACACTGGTTGGCTTTTAGCATCTTTAGCGAACAAAATGTGTCAAAAATGGCCCCCGCAGCCTTCCATTGTACTGAATGCGGCCCTCGCCGGTAAAAGTTTGGACACCCCTGGGTTAAAACAAAGTTTCATACATTGAGTTTCATATTCAAACATGTTGTCTTTCGGACTGCGAGCTAGCAAACTAAAATAACAAGCATACTAAGCAAAATCCCTCAGATTGTTTTAGGTAAAACCACTTTTTGTATCTATTAATATTGATTTATTTTCATTTACTTTATTTATTTTGTCTTATATATTTGTCACTTACCTTACTGTCTTTAACGTTTTTGTTTAAATATAAATATTGATTGCCCAACCTTGTGAATATTTGGAATAATGTAAAGCAGGGGTGTCAAAGTCAAGGCCCGCGGGCCAGATCCAGCCCGCGAATGAATTATCTATGGCCTCCAGGTTGATATTTGATTAGTATTAGAACCGGCCCGCAGGCCACAACCGCCTGCTGCTGTTTTGCATGCGCCAATACTCCATCAGTGTTGGCGCTAGCAATTTTCAAAATGGGGTCCCAGGGACCCATCAAGTCATTAAAATTGGGTCCCACAGTAAATTTTGGGGGTCC
This sequence comes from Entelurus aequoreus, assembly GCF_033978785.1. Taxonomy (NCBI): domain Eukaryota; kingdom Metazoa; phylum Chordata; class Actinopteri; order Syngnathiformes; family Syngnathidae; genus Entelurus; species Entelurus aequoreus. Next base: position 297,288 of record NC_084750.1, read on the forward strand.
CACTTTTTTGTAACTGTTTTGAAAACAAATGATAAATGTATGCATTATCCTGTTATATCTCACAATCTATATTGTGTTTTGGAAAAAGGTTGTCATAAACGTTAATTAATTCATTAAAAAAAATTATACAAAAGAAAATAAATTTTTATGCATATGTAAATGTATTCAGTTATAAACATTCATTCACTTTCTTCTTTCCTTCATGGAACTAAACTTTACCGCTGACGGTATTCTTTTCTATATTTTTATTGTAATATTTTCAGAATGGGTTTGTTCTATTTTTGGCCAAAGTAAGACAAATAAAGCAATCTGAAGTTGTCTTTATTTTTAATGCCATGATTTTAATAGTCCGGCCCGCGTGTGCACAGATTTTCCTCCATGCGGCTCCTGATGTAAATAATTGGATGTGCCTTTATTTGTTTGTATATTGTTACATATAAATGTGTTCAATTGTTCAATTAAAAAAGCTTTGAGTATGACTGAGACAACCTTTATCCTGGCACGAACAATAAATAAATATGTTCACACGATATAAGAATTAGTACTAACGTAAAAATGAAGAAATTAACGCAGACAGAACTAGGAATAGCCATTTTTTCAACACCATTACTCACTGCTATGGACATTGGTAACACTCTCCCAGTTTAATTGACCAGCCTTCCCTTTTCAGTAGGTCGACTCATTGTCCATGTTGAATCTAAAGAGATGCCAATCAGACTAAACCAACAAAGATTTTGAAGTCCTCTTGAGTCTGCTGGAAGTGTTAAATGCTGGCTGTTGCTGTTGCATAAACGTTCAGGTTTTTAGGCCACAACCGTTAGGGGGCCACATGATCAGGGCCTGGGCTTTTGGATAGATTTAAAAATGTTTTTCTTTCTTCCTTTTAAATCCATTTTCTGACTTTTTCCAAAGTTCAGAAAATATCTATTTTGCTGTCAAAGTTCAATAACAATGTTGTTGGAGTCAAATTAGGAATGTGTAACGCAAAAAACATATTGTACTACACACCTTGCAAAAATACAAAATGGTGCATTTAGGCAAACCTATGAAACACTTAACTGTTCACTCAACACAGACGTCATACCAACATCAAAGCTCCATACAATCACATGTGGTGTCCCTCACGGATCTATTTTAGGTCCTCTTCTTTTCAATATGTATACGTTCCACTTGGCAGTGTCATCAGGAAAAAAATGTCTCCAACTTGTGTCCTGTTCTTCTTACTTTATCAGAGTCAACCAAGTGCTGAATGTTGTGAGTTTTTTTAAACTGTAAAATTAGTTGTTTCTGTTCTTTCCTGCCTGATGACACTCCTCCGTTTACCATGGTACTAATTTTTTATAGACTTTGATTGGTATTGACCCATCTGCTGCCCCATAAATCACTACTGTCATTTGCTTATTACCATAATGTAATCCCATAATAACATTAGTCACAGTTTCTGCTGCAATCAAACATTTTTCAAGTTTGCTTTACCAAAAAGCCACTTTGATACTTTTTCATTTGACCTCACATGATGCTTTCCCCCACTGAACATAACATGATGATCACTGCCCACTAAAATTTCTTCAGCCAATCAATTACACACTAATTAGTATCCAAAACGGAATCATTTCCTGTGACACATTATTGTTCCTGTACTCAAACAAATTACCTTTCATTCATCAATTATTCAATAATACCTTAATTTGAATCATAAAGGTAACCAATTTATGAGGAGTCATAGATTTATTAATACATTACATATAAATCATATAAAGAACATATCACAATTATTTGCAACATTAAAAATAAAATACTTACTCAAATACTAATTTGTAATGTTTTTATTTTGATTATAAATGAAAAAATGTAGGCAAAAGAGACTGAGGCTTCAGCTAACACTTTTTACAGGAAATGGTTTTAAATATATGTACCGGTACACAATGTTGTATATTAATACACATACTTGACTAAAATAACCCTACTACTTGAAAAAAACTAATCAATAAAAGGTAGAAGCATATTAACAAGTATGCGTGACACACACAACAATGATGTCACACACGTTATATGTACTGATGTTGTTAGAGAGTCAAAGTGATCAAAGTTTTGACAGTTGATTTCAAATCCTGCAGCTTCATTTGCTGCTGCTGTTCTCACCAGCACAATTGTGTTTCTTACACTGGTACTTATAAGAGGATCTTTCACCACTAGGGATGGGAATCGAAAAACGTGTTCTTGTTCAGAACCGATTCCCGGTGTATCAATTCCATGGAATCGCTTGCCAGTTTGTCTAGTGATTCTCTTAACGGTTCATCTGGGTGGGGATGTCATTACGCAACGTGCGTAGTGCTGTGCCCGGGCGGAAAAAGTTTTGCCGATATTTTACTAAAAAAGACAGCAACAGCGCTACTTGTAATAATTATAAGGCTGCTAGTTAATCAGGAGGAGAACATACGAGCAATATGCTGAAACATTTGAACACACAGCATGCAATGAATGTCGCGTTTCTGACATAAATACAACAGGTACTAATACCGCCGATAATGTTAGCGCTGTAACCTGTTAAATTGAAATGAATGCCTTATTCATAATTGAAACATATTCCAACTGGGTTGGAGGCGGGCAGTAATGGCTCGGGTTCACGTCTGCCGCTGGCTTTCACTGCGGCAGGGAAGAGTACCACTCGGCTAGGAACGACCAATGTCACAGAGAAGTGACTAAGTTTGTGGTCAAAAGCTTGCAGGCATGTTCCACATAGATGCTGCTCCTTTGGTAGGTGAATGTTCAATTGTCGTCGAAGAAAAGTTGCCTGTTTTCCTCCCACCACATTTTCATCATAGAGGTGGAACTTATGAAATTAGAATATGGTGTATAAGTCCATTCATGTCAGCAATTAACTTCAAATGTGAAACTAACATGTGATATTAACTCATTACATGCAAAGTGACATGTGCCAAGTGTTTGTTTAATATAAAATTGACAATCATGGCTAAAAGTTTTAAAAAAAACACCACATTTTCTGAGATTTTTAAATTCAAAGTTTTCATAAACTGTGAGCAATAAACAACATATCAAAAGGTTTGACTTACCTCATGCTGCATGTCATGTGTCATATTAGTTTCACATTGTAAGTCTAAACAAACCTTTGCACAGTATATTTTCTAGGTAGATTACAAAAGATTCTTGAAATTATTTTTTTATTTTTTATAACACGTTACATTCTTGTGTATTTCCACATATTTTTAAAATTGTATTTTTAAAAGTTTAGTTTTTCTATGCTACGTACCTACTCAGACCTCACTGTTGGCTTTCTAAGGTGATGTTAGCTCTAAACTAAACACATTTGATGCTAATCCATCCATTTGTTATCCTTTTTCTAAAAAAAAAAAATTGATAGGAGAACCGAATCGTTAAGCAGAATCGAAAGCGGAATCGGAAAAATCTTATCGATTCCCAACCTTTTTCACCACACACACTGCAACGCTATAGTTTCTCACTTGTGTGTCTTTGTGTGTCGTTTCAAGTGTTGACTTTGTGTAAAACCTTTAAAGCATATTGAACAGATATAGGGTTTTTCACCAGTGTGTATTCTTGTGTGCATTATCAAATTTGCCTTCTGAGAAAATTCCTTACAACAAAATAAGCACATGAATGGTTTGTCTCCGGTGTGTATTCTCATGTGCACTTCCAAATCGGTATTTTGTATAAAACCTTTGCCACAGCTTGAACATGAAAAGGGTTTATCTCCCGTGTGTATTCTCATGTGCACTTTCAAACGTCCATTCTGTGTAAAACATACCCCGCAGATTGAACAAGAAAAAGGTTTTTCTCCAGTGTGCGTTCTCATGTGTATTTCCAAACTACTACGGTGATTAAAAGTTTTGTCACAGTGAGGACAAGTCCAGCGTGTGTTGTCAGTGTGACACGTCTTATCAGCTTTAGAGTCTTCATCATCAGTGTCAGGGGAGTGTGACGTTAATAGTGGAGCAAAGATCTCGTCTGCTTGTGATCCTCCACAGTGGTCTCCATCAGCTTCTGTTGCCATGTGTCGGATTGAGCTGCTGCTTTCACCTTTGAGCTTATCATCTTCACTCTTCACAATCACACCAATCGCTGGGAACTCCTCCAACCATTCAAGATGCTCTCCCTCCTGACTGATGCTGTGTTCCTCCTCTTCCTCTTTAATGTGAGGGGAATATGACTCCCCCTTTTCCTCTTCAACATGAGGGGAATGTGGCTCCTCCTGCTCCATCCTGGCGGACCACTCCTGCTGTTCAGGGAGAAGATGTTCTTCACAGACGTCTGCAGGACACGAGAAGACAAACATGCTTTAGAAAAGTCCACCTTTGCTCAGTCACATGAGACATTGTCCTGCACCAGCACATGTTCTGATATTGTCTCTGAGGATGTCATCAGTCACTACGTTGACATTCAATATGCCATCAGGGAATAACAGAAGAAATAAAACGAATCATGAAAAAAAACAATATTATCACAGCAGTAAAATCTTACATACAAATAACATAGCTGCTCGTACACCGGAACAAAAACATGTAAACCTAATTTACAAAAACCATGCAAATCATGTAAAAAAAATATAATGAAATAAATCAACCACAGAACGACTCACAAGAAAACAAAAACAATAAGCAAATCAGAAAACATTAAACAGGGACATATCTTATATACCGGTATGTAACATTAGAAACTTCTCCTAAACAGTGTTTAAAAGGTTCTCCATTATGTGGATGTGTAATATCATAAGGTTTTAACTAGTGGTGTGACCAGTGACATGCGGTCAGGGTAGACTGGTGAGGCAGAGACAAACTTGTTTCGATAAACAAAAAAAAAAAAAAGATCAAACAAATTAATGATTTTTCATTAAACTGTGTTATAGTTTCTGAAAGTTTACAATCGTTCTTTAACATTTCCTTCAGTAAAAATCTAAATTTTTTATGTTACCTAATCGTAAAGAGTGCAGGAAGCTGATATTGGGCTAAATCCAGTGGCGGGCCGTGCGGTTCCCACCTAGGCCTTCAGTGACATCCGACTTCAATGATTACCTCTCAAAATACCATAATTTATGTCACCACATGACCATTGCTGGAGAAATATTATACAGGAACACATTTACGTACTAATGGGCATTGAATCACCACCAACTGTGTACAAAACGGGTTATTTTCTGGCGCATTTAAAAATCACTAAACCCGCATCAGCAGTTAAAACATATCTTATGTAGTACTGTCAAAATTAAAACTGAAAAAAACATATTAAATGTGAAAAAATAAATAAAATATCTGAACTCACAATTAGTAGAACCCATTCGAGCTCCCGGGGTTGGCCGACATCGTCTCACAAAATGGAGTTACTCTTTAAATAGCCTTCCTGAAAATGACCTTGCAAATATATGTGTTGTCTTGTGTCATCATAAAAGATGCAGACGAGGCGTGTTGGCTGAGTTCTTAAGGTTTACTCCACAGCGTGCTCATCAAAAACATCCACCTGCCGGCATGGCTACATTCAACCTAAACGGGGCTACTGCGCATGCTCTTCACTACTGTGGCATGCTGGGTAATGAGTCCTTATGTTACCTAGCTCATAACATCACAATATATATCTGCCTTAGGCCATCTAGAAAGCCTTACTGACAACAACGTGTGATCTGATTGGCTATCGCAACTGTCTCTCAAATGTTTGTGTTCGTTCACTTACAGTGCACGGACGCCAGCATTGTTGATTTTGAAGGCTTTGGGCAGATTTGGTACAGCATGGCAACATAAACTAGCTGAATTCTGATTGGATAGAAACTCTATAACCTAAAAACAAAAGCACTGGAAGGACCATAATATGAAACGAAGAGAATATGATTTAGGGAAAGTAAATTTAAAAATACTTTTATCTTTAATTATGATCATGATTTCTGGTTATGTTAGGCCAGCAGATAAGGCCTTGCTGGCCCTAATGGCACCCTTATCCTTCCTTCCTTAGGCCTTAGTATTCCCTGAGGAACATAGGCCGTCGACGAAAGCCTTCCATTCATTCCGGTCTTGTGCCCTTCGGTCGAGTTGTTACCACGACAGCCCCTCAGCCCTCATCTCCTGTTCCGTGCTTCTTCTCCAGGTTGTTCTTGGTCTCTCTCTGTTTCTTTTTCCCTGTGGGTTCCATGTTAGTGCCTGTTTGGTGATTGATTTATTGGGTTTTCTGAGTGTGTGGCCTATCCAGCTCCACTTCCTTCTCCTGATTTGCAGTTCCACTGGTTCTTGTTTGGTGAGTTCCCACAGGTTGGCATTGGTGATGGTGTCTGGCCAGTAGACTCCTAGGACCCGACGGAGGCACCGGTTTATGAATGTCTGTAATTTAGTGCAGTGTTTTTCAACCACTGTGCACACTAGTGTGCCGTGAGATACGGTCTGGTGTGCCGTGGGAGATTATGTAATTTCACCTATTTGGGTTAAAATAATTTTTTTGCAAACCAGTAATTATAGTATGCAAATTATGTGTTGTTGTTTAGCTCGGCAGAGTAACCGTGTAATACTCTTCCATATCAGTAGGTGGCAGCCGGTAGCTAATTGCTTTGTAGATGTTGCAAACAGCTGGAGGCAGCGTGCAGGTAAAAATGTGTCTAATGCTTAAACCAAATATAAACAAAAGGTGAGTGCCTCTAAGAAAAGGCATTGAAGCTTAGGGAAGGCTATGCAGAACGAAACTACAACTGAACTGGCTACAAAGTAAACAAAAACAGAATGCTGGACGACAGCAAAGACTTACTGCGGAGCAGAGACGGCGTCCACAATGTACATCCGAACATGACATGACAATCTACAATGTCCCCACGAAGAAGGATAAAAACAACTGAAATATTCTTGATTGCTAAAACAAAGTAGATGCGGGGAAATATCGCTCAAAGGAAGACATGAAACTGCTACAGGAAAATACCAAAAAAAAGAGAAAAAGACACCAAAATAGGAGCACAAGACAAGAACTAAAACACTACACACAGGAAAACAGCAAAAAAGTCAAAATAAGTCAGGGGGTGATGTGACAGGTGGCGACAGTACACCTACTTTGAGACAAGAGCTATAGTGATGCATGCTTGGTTATGGTTTAAAGTCATATCCAACAATTGCGTCAACGACTTTTTACTGTCAACTGAGTTTCCTTTTTTAATGATTTCTGTTGGTGGTGTGCCTCTGGATTTTTGTCAACGCAAAAATTGTGCATTGGCTCAAAAAAGGTTGAAAAACACTGATTTAGTGAGTATGCTATTGGTGGTTTTCCATGTTTCTGATCCGTACAGCAGGACCGATTTGACATTTGAGTTAAAGATTTTCAGTTTGGTTTTGAGAGAAATGTTTTTTGTTCTCCAGATTTTGTTTAGTATGTTGAATGATGTTCTTGCTTTCCCTATTCTGGATTTGACATCTTCATCTGCCCCTCCATCTACTGATTATGCTCCCCAAGTATGTAAAACTGACGGCACACCACTGGCTAAATCCCTTATTGACAGCCACATGAGCGAATGAAGCAGAAGCCCACCAAATTATTTTTGCAATTGTTTGGTGACTTTTTTTAATTAAAAATGTAAAATTATAAATTTACCGTCTTTTTTCTGGTGTCATTGGAGACTGTACTCGTGTTTGGAGCCTCTTAGCGTCTGTCGCTGTGCACTGCAGTGTACCTGATGAGCAGGAGTGAGTGCTGCTGCGAGCCTCCAGCACACGCAAAACACTCACAGACGCTCACACAAACACTAACTGACGTCACACAAACACCACCATCCGAGTCACGGCCGTTGTGTCCTTGGGCAAGACAGTTCACCCTTCCTCCTAAAGGGTCGTGGTTAGGGCCTTGCATGGCAGCTCCCGCCATCAGTGTGTGAATGTGGAAATCGTGTCAAAGCTCTTTGAGTACCTTGAAGGTAGAAAAGCGCTATACAAGTATAACCCATTTACCATTTACTAACTGAGGTCACACAAACACTAATTGGGGATATTGGAGCGCTCGATTTGTTCACCGTAACCCACCTAAAGCACAGTATGGGTGATCTCTCCTCATTAAAGTGTTATTTTCTTCATTTGAGCTATTTATTAATGCTATCAGATTTACCTGTGTGACGTCACACTTCTTAATACACCCCGATAACACCCCTCCTGTGAACGTTTGTACATATAATATGTATTTTATTTGACTTGTTTATTCTTGCTGCTGGGGTTAGGGGGAGGTGACGATAAGGGTCTACTTAACCCAGTGCTTTTTATAGTGCATAATATTGTTATTTTTGTGAACAAAAACAAAATCTATTTGATTTCCATAGCCAACTATTTTACTTTCACAATTTGCCGATGCTCCTCTACTCAGTAAAGTAATTACAAGTGTTCTTTCATGTTAATAATCAAATATAAAGTTAGTAAATTAACTTTTGTACATATAATATGTATTTTATTTTACTTAAGATTAAAGATTAAAGTACCAATGATTGTCACACACACACTAGATGTGGTGAAATTTGTCCTCTGCATTTGTCCCATCCCCTCGGGGAGCTTGTTTATTCTTGCTGCTGGGGTTAGGGGGAGGTGACGATAAGGGTTTAACTTTAGGGTCTACTTAACCCAGTGCTTTTTATAGTGCATATTATTGTTGTTATTTTTGTGAACAAATACAAAATCTACTTAATTTCCATAGCCAACTATTTTACTTTCACAATTTGACGACGCTCCTCCATTCAGTAAAGTAATTACAAGTGTTCTTCATGTTAATAATCAAATATAAAGTTAGTAAATGAACGTTTGTACATATAATATGTATTTTATTTGACTTGTTTATTCTTGCTTCTGGGGTTAGGGGGAGATGACGATACGGGTTTAACTTTAGGGCAGTGGTTCTTAACCTGGGTTCGATCGAACCCTAGGGGTTCGGTGAGTCGGGCTCAGGGGTTCGGCGGAGGTCAAGACACACCCGACTCATTGTGTAAATACAAACTTCTCCCTATCGGCGTATTACGGATACGACAACAGCAGAAGTCAGACTGATTTGCAGGAGTGTAATTTGTTGTGAGTTTATGCACTGTGTTGGTTTTGTTCTTTAAACAAGGTGATGTTCATGCACGGTTCATTTTGTGCACCAGTAAAAAACATGGTAACACTTTAGTATGGGGAACATATTCACCATTAATTAGTTGCTTATTAACAGGCAAATTAGTAACATATTGGCTCTTAACTAGTCATTATTAAGTATTTATTAATGCCTAATTCGGCATGGCCTTATTATAACCCTAACCCTGACCCTAACCCTCTAACCCTAACCAAATAACTCTAAATTAAGTCGTTGTTACTTAGAATATGTTCCCCTAGTGTCCAAATAACTCTAAATTAAGTCTTTATTACTTAGAATATGTTCCTCTAGTGTCCAAATAACTCTAAATTAAGTCTTCGTTACTTAGAATATGTTCACCATACTAAAGTGTTACCAAAAACATATAACTTTGTCTTGAATTTGCAAAAAAAAACATTTTATTTTTCACTAAAGAAGGGTTCGGTGAATGCGCATAAGAAACTGGTGGGGTTCGGTACCTCCAACAAGGTTAAGAACCACTGCTTTAGGGTCTACTTAACCCAGTGTTTTTTATAGTGCATAATATTGTTGTTATTTTTGTAAACAAAATCTATTTGATTTCCATAGCCAACTATTTTACTCTCACAATTTGACGATGCTCCTCCACTTAGTAAAGCCATTACAAGAGATCTTTCATGTCAATAATCAAATGTAAAGTTAGTAAACATGTTAGAGTAAGAAGTAAACAAACCTCTTCTGTGAAACACAACTTGATGTTTCTTGAAAACAGCGTCCAGTAGTAGATGTTGTCGCTCCTTCTCCTCTTTTGTGGGACAAAGTTCCTCCTCGTACTCTGCGATCGTCCTTTCGCACATTTTCACACAATCACAACACTTTACACTCACACTTGATCTCTGCTTCGCGATGTGTCGATAACGTCCACGTCTCTTTGTTAGCAGCTAACAAGCTAAGCTAACTAGCAAGCTAAGCTAGCCCGAGGAGCTTCAAAGTGCACTTAGACTAATGTATCCGAATATAAACAATTATTAACGACGTGTACTCTATTAAACGACATATATGTGTACATGTACATACAGATTAAGATCAAGTAACGTTAATAACCACAATAACGTCTTCTCCATCAAACGCCATCTTGTTTTTTTTCTCCCTCCTGTTTTGACGTCTTCGAGGGGCTCTCAAACCTGGAACAATTGTTCGCCAGCGTGTGTTTCGCTGGGACATTAATGATTGGTGCACAGCTACTTTGCCAAGCCACATAACAAAAAGTCACATTTAGGAGTTGCTTGTTGTAAAATTAAAAATATATATATTTGACTCCTCTCTACTAAAAGCGTCTAATGAGGTAATTTAAATTATATATTTTTACATTATTTCTGTTATTTAACTGAGATGTTGTTCGAAGCTGACGTGCTATCGTTAGCACGCTAGCAGGCCTATGTAGAAAATGCAAGCGTTATTTTAACAGTTCTGTATGATTATATTGCGTTATTTAACAATTTAAAACTATGTTCTCTTTATTGTACAGTCATGCATAATATTATTAGATATCTGCTGCTAGAAAGGAATATTTTCGTTTCGTAATTTTAGACTGAAGTAGTAACATTGTGTTACACATACATTGTAGTAGTCTACTTTGGTTACTAATCAGTGTTTTTCAACCACTGTGCCGCGGCACACTAATGTGCCGTGAGATACAGTCTGGTGTGCCGTGGGAGATTATGTAATTTCACCTATTTGGGTTAAAATTATTTTTTTGCAAACCAGTAATTATAGTCTGCAAATTATGTGTTGTTGTTGAGCTCGGCAGAGTAACCGTGTAATACTCTTCCATATCAGTAGGTGGCGGCCGGTAGCTAATTGCTTTGTAGATGTTGCAAACAGCTGGAGGCAGCGTGCAGGTAAAAATGTGTCTAATGCTTAAACCAAATATAAACAAAAGGTGAGTGCCTCTAAGAAAAGGCATTGAAGCTTAGGGAAGGCTATGCAGAACGAAACTACAACTGAACTGGCTACAAAGTAAACAAAAACAGAATGCTGGACGACAGCAAAGACTTACTGCGGAGCAGAGATGGCGTCCACAATGTACATCCGAACATGACATGACAATCTACAATGTCCCCACGAAGAAGGATACAAACAACTGAAATATTCTTGATTGCTAAAACAAAGTAAATACGGGGAATATCGCTCAAAGGAAGACATGAAACTGCTACAGGAAAATACCAAAAAAAAGAGAAAAAGCCACCAAAATAGGAGCGCAAGACAAGAACTAAAATACTACACACAGGGAAACAGCAAAAAAGTCCAAATAAGTCAGGGGGTGATGTGACAGGTGGTGACAGTGCACCTACTTTGAGACAATAGCTATATTGATGCATGCTTGGTTATGGTTTAAAGTCATATCCAACAATTGCGACAACGACTTTTTACTGTCAACTGAGTTTCCTTTTTTAATGATTTCTGCTAACTGAGTTTCCTTTTTTAATGATTTCTGCTGGCGGTGTGCCTCCGGATCTTTGTCAATGCAAAAATTGTGCCTTGGCTCAAAAAAGGTTGAAAAACACTAGGTTACTTCATTAACATTGAAAATAAATTATGCGATTCCTAATAGGCCAACTTTACATTATACCTTTCTCACAATAAACTATGAATAAATAGGAACTATTTCGTTTTTTATTACACTTTACATAAAATGTTAAATGGCTAAAAATGGCGTTATTTGCCTTGGCCTGCTTCCAAAATATACAGTATTAATCATATATTTGGTTTAGCGCTGCATCAACAGTAAAAACACAAAGACTTCGTTATGTTTCAGCATTAGTCCGCCTCCTTGTTGTGGCTTCCTTTGCAGAACTGTGAGATTGTTTTTAACTCTGAAGTGGAGGAAATGTGAATTTCTTAGAAGTTTTAACATTTCCTACAGTCTGTAGTTAGGATGAGCAGAAAGGCTGGGTTTTTTTAAACGTTATATTGATTGCTGTATTGCACACATTTGGTTATTTTCCCCCAAAATGTGTATCAACTTTAAGACACATTTTTTTATTAATTCAATATACTTATTACTTATGGTTATATACTAAAAAGTAACGGTCATGTTTGCACCTTTTCATTACTTAGATCACATATATATACATATAAACTCAAACTCATATAATGGAGATTTGATGGTGAGACAAAAATTGTAATTAAATAAATGTTAAATATGAAAAAGTGCTTCAATATACTGAACACAAATTGAACATGCATCAATAATTGTTCCATCCATCCATTTTCTACCGCTTATTCCCTTCGGGGTCGCGGGGGGTGCTGGAGCCTATCTCAGCTACAATCGGGCGGAAGGCGGGGTACACCTTGGACAAGTCGCCACCTCATCGCAGGGCCAACACAGATAGACAGACAATATTCACACACTAGGGCCAATTTAGTGTTGCCAATCAACCTATCCCCAGGTGCATGTCTTTGGAGGTGGGAGGAAGCCGGAGTACCCGGAGGGAACCCACGCAGTCACGGCGAGAACATGCAAACTCCACACAGAAAGATCCCGAGCCCGGGATTGAACCCAAGACTACTCAGACCTTCGTATTGTCCCTCTGCCACCGTGATGCCCATCGATTTTGTAATAAAATCATGAGGTGCCCAAAGATTCTTAGCACAGCACATTTCTTCATGTGTGAGTGAGGTTTAACCAACATACTATCGCACAGCCACACTAGCTGTGACACTGCTCACGCTGCACTTCTGTTTGTTTTCTGTTGATTTAAAAATGTTGCTTTTGGAAACAGGAACGGAAAAGCCAATTGATCTCAGCTGTGCAGTCCTTGCCACCGTTGACGCTAGGTTAGAGTTTTTTTTAGAGGTTCTCATCAAACTCGGCTGGAAGGTTGGGAGTGGGAGAAGCGAGCTGGTGTCACTTCCACTGACGCTGCAGCACAATGCAACTTCTATATGTGCAGACTGACTTAATGGAGTCATGAAGATATTAAAATCCCAGCAGGAAGTTTTCTATATGTTGTAAAAATATGATCTGTGCGGCCACTGCTCATCTTGTATCAATAATTACTATAGTTGTAGAAAACAAGATCAATTACACAATCCATAATAATGACTAAATGATGTTAATTCCATGTGTAGAAGAGCATTATAACTTCTGTCAGTTCATTTGTAAAATATTATATTTGATGGACTAAATAATATTTGACATGCCTGAGCTAAAGTTTGTTTGTGTTGTCTTGCAAATGTCTAACAGATGAACGGTTGTCAAAAAGAAGGTCCCCTTCAACAGAGAGGAGGCTCTTCTTTGAAGCAGAAGGAGTCACAGCCCCCTCATGTTAAGGAGGAAGAGGAGGAAGTGTGGATCAGTCAGGAGGGAGAGTGTCTTCTGGGGCAGGAGGAGGCTGATCTCACCAAGTTTCCACTGACTGTTGTCTCTGTGAAGACTGAAGACCATGAAGACAAACCACCGGAGTCCTCACATCTTCATCACAGTCCAAGTAAGAACAACATCCACATATCATCTAATACAATGTTTCTTGACCACTCCTATGGAGGACCGCCAAAAAATATATGTGTGTCGAACTCAGTTGTAATAGAATTTTCCACCACTTGTGGCAGTAATGACAATATCAATCGAACAGAGGAAGTCTGGCGCCCAAGCGCAAAAATTATGACTAAAGTGGTGGAGCTGTATTTTCATTTGCATCTACATTTTATTGACAGTTTATTCAAAAAACCATATATTGTTATTTAGTCAGAATGTATTTTAGTACTACATAATTGTATGTACATGTATTTTTCATCAGTTTGTATGAGTCTCTTCTTTTGCAGTAAATGTGATTATATTTGTTTTAGTAATCAGCCTGGCCTAAGCCTTGAAAATACTCATTGTGATGAACACATGCTTTTATATAATATATCTTGTTTAACTGTAAGTAGTTATAATTATTAAATATAATTAAAATCGGGTAAGATGACTAATTCGGTGGTAATATTTGAGTGGGCTGCGGGACCCTGTGTAGTGGAAAAGTTGACCCTGAAGTAAAAAATGTTAAGAAACCCTGATGTAGATAAAATGTTTGTAATACATTTTAATCAAGGGTTTAACATTCTCTCTCAGGATGAAGATGGATACATGCTTTTCCCCCCAAAATATAAATTATTTATTAAAAAGGAACTGCACTTTTTTTTAAATTGTTTTGCCCATTCTTTACAATTTTTATGTAAGACAAGAACACGTCTTTCTCTTTTATGTGCATTCTAAATAGTAAAAAAACTGCCTGTAGAAGACAGCTAACATTATAGGTAATAGGAGTCCTCTATTGCATCCACAAAGCCCTCTAAAAAACATCCCAAAAGCACCAATAATACTTGGTAAGAGTTTGTGCTGGATTATAAATACAGAGCCCGTATGTGGGCTCTGTACCGAGGATGTCGTTGTGGCTTGTACAGCCCTTTGAGACACTTGTGATTTAGGGCTATATAAATAAACATTGATTGATTGATTGATTGATTGATTGACTTGTATAGTAAAAGTTTGTGGCCATAAACCGACACGTTTGGCAAATTCAATTTAAACCCAAAGACATCGCGAGAAAGAAATGGCAAGATGCTCATTTCATCCCAGCATTTTTTTTTACTGAAGGAGTGAAAATTAAACTGAATTAACCATATAAACTGAGTTTTGTGCTGAAGGGGGAGAGGTGCAATGTCACTTCATGGTAAAAAAAAATGTAGGAGTGTGGCTAAAATCTAGAATCAGCCATGCCTCTAAAACTCCTGTGTTTTGGTCGTGACATTAAAACTAGTGACATTATTTTTTTAGCATCGTTTTTTGAATTTCAAACTTAAACCCACAATACATTTGTCTTTCAACCTCTGTTCGAACTTAATCATAACGATCTTTTGAAGCAAATCTATAAAGTGATTCAAGTGGTATTTTCATAAATTGAAATTTAGGGGTCAGGATTGGGGACAGCTACGTCGCAATAGAAAGTAGTCTATAAAATATGATTTAGTATTTATTTATCTTATCACTATCTCAGTTAATGCCCTGGGTTTAAACAAATCATAACATGATCTCAGTAAAATCCATGTCTGAATTCTTAGTTGTTTTGCTAAACCATTTTCTTTTTAGTAATGGGTTAGCACTTGGAATTAATTAGACAGAATGCTCCATGTACATACAGCGTGTAATTTGTATACTGTATAAAATCTTAATGGAGGTGTTTGGATGTTTTTTTAAGCGCTTTATAGAACGACTCTCATAGGCTCCATTGTAAGCGGACTTTTGTTTACTAGTTAGAATGCATAAGCAAGAAATACATATGTGTGCTTGTCTTACATAAGGATTGTGAATAATGGGCAAAAATCCCCCAAAAAGTGCAGTTTCCCTTTAAGTAGCTTCTTACGAGTTCAAGACCAACCCTCCGATTCCATACTGTTCTAATTTATTGATGTCAAAAGCTTTTGTTAGATCAATAAACACTGCAGCTGCACATGGTTTACCATCTATTGCAATGATGAATGCAATTGATGTTGAAATGTTGGCTCTGTAACTATTGGTTGTCCGCAAGTGTTCCACTTTTATGAATGAATATGTCTAATCTGTTGTCTAACAATTTTTCAACAATTTCCGAAAATTGTTGAAGTAAAGAAATTGGTACAGGTATAAATAGGTACAACTTTTGCTATTTTAATTTTGTTTGGGAATTTGCCTGTTTTAAAAGATAGGTTGCTGATATATAGACTATATTGCCAAAAGTATTTGGCCACCCATCCAAATGATGAGAATCAGGTGTCCTAACCACTTGTGTATAAAATCAAGCACTTAGGCATGGAGACTGTTTCTACAAACATTTTTGAAAGAATGGGCCACTCTCAGTGATTTCCAGCGTGGAACTGTCATAGGATGCCACCTGTGCAACAAATCCAGTCGTGTAATTTCCTCGCTCCTAAATATTCCAAAGTCAACTTTATTATAAGAAAAATGAAGAGTTTGGGAAAAACAGCAAGTCAGCCACCAAATGGGAGGCCACGTAAACTGACAGAGAGGGGTCAGCGGATGCTGAAGCGCATAGTGCAAAGCCTTTCTGCACAGTCAGTTGCTACAGAGCTCCAAACTTCATGTGACCTTCCAATTAGCCCACGTACAGTACGCAGAGAGCTTCATGGAATGGGTTTCCATGGCCAAGCAGCTGCATCTAAGCCATTTATCACCAAGTCCAATGCAAAGCGTCGGATGCAGTGGTGTAAAGCACGTCGCCACTGGACTCTAGAGCAGTGGAGACGCCTTCTCTGGACTGATGAATCACGCTTTTCCATCTGGCCATCTGATGGACCAATCTGGGTTTGGAGGTTGCCAGGAGAACGCTACATTTCGGACTGCATTGTACCAAGTGTGAAATTTGGTGGAGGAGGAATTATGGTGTGGGGTTGCTTTTTCAGGAGATGGTCTTGGCACCTTAGTTCCAGTGAAAGGAGCTTTGAATGCTCCAGGATACTAAAACATTTTGGACCATTCAATGGGATGGCACTTCGAGTTCATATCTGAGTAAAGGCAGGTGGCCAAATACTTCTGGCAATATAGTGTATGTCAGAGGTTCTGAAATGTCTTCAATAACCGTTTTAATTGTTTCCATATCAAATCCGTTACCATCAGTTGAGTTCTTAGAAAAAGTCTACATTTGATTTAATTTACAGCAACATAAGCACTGTCTAGTGTTTCGGAGGCACACAGCGTACGGCCAACAATTTAATTAGAGCATAGTTCATCCTAAAAAAGGACTTCAAAATGGAAGATACTTTTTTATTTGTGGGATCCAACTAAGTTAGTGCATGCAAACATAGTGTTTGTCTCAGAACAAAGCCTTGACACCTTGAACTCACCAAATACTCGCTCATGGTACTCAGACCACCCTCTGCATGGAAGTTATTTTATTCACACTCAGTGAATGTGTTAAAATACAAGAATGAAAGCCTGCAAACATTTTTTTAAAAATGTGTGGGACCTACAAAATTACATGATTTATACATTTTACTATTACGCTGTCCCCTGTTTATATTACATGCACTATATAATATTTGACATGTCAGAGTTAAAATGTGTTTGTTTTGTTTGTGTTCAGACATCCAACAGCTGATTGGACGTCAGGAAGAACGTGTCCCTCAACCGCAGAAGGAGAGCTTCACTTTAAAGCAGAAGGAGCCACAGCTTCTCCATTTTAAAGAGGAAGAGCCACAACTCCCTCATATTAAAGAGGATAACAGCAAACAGCCCCCTCGTTTAAAAGGGGGGGAGCCAAAGCCTCCTCATGTTAAAAAGGAAGAGTTGGAGCCAAAGCCCCCACATGTTAAAAAGGAAGAGTTGGAGCCAAAACCCCCACATGTTAAAGAGGAAGAGGAGGAAGTGTGGATCAGTCAGGAGGAAGAGTGTCTTCTAGGGCAGGAGGAGGCTGATCTCACCAAGTTTCCACTGACTGTTGTCTCTGTGAAGACTGAAGACCATGAAGACAAACCACCTGAGTCCTCACAGCTTCATCACAGTCCAAGTGATGAGAACATGGAACCTCCAAGCAGCATCTCACCAAAACACATGACAACAGAAGCTGATGGAGACCACTGTGGAGGATCACAAGCAGACACGATCTTAGCTCCACTATCAGATAGTGACGACACAACGTCACACTCTAATGTAAATATGGAATCACACCTGAGAACACACACAGAAGAAATACCTTTCCATTGTTCATTTTGCGGTAAAGGATTCATGTACAAAGGTCATATGCAAGCACACATGAGAACACACACAGGAGAAAAACCTTTCAGTTGTTCAGTTTGTGCAAAAGGCTTTGTTGTAAAATCTAATTTGACTCGACATATGAAAATACACACAGGAGAAAAACCTTTCAGTTGTTCAGTTTGCTGTAAAACATTCTCTCTCAAAGGTCATATGCAAACACACATGAGTACACACACAGGAGAAAATTATTTCAGTTGTTCAGTGTGTGGTAAAAAATTTGTTTACAAATCTAATATGCTAATACACGCAAGTAAACACGCAGGAGAAAAACCTTTCGCATGTTCAGTGTGCGGTAAAAGATTCTTTACCAAACATCATATGGAAAGACACAAGACAACACACACCGGTGAAAAACCTTTCAGTTGTTCAGAGTGTGGTAAAAGATTCTCTCACAGAAGTAATATTCAAAGACACAAGAGAAAACACACAGAGGAACAAGCTTTTAGTTGTCCAGTGTGCGCCAAAAGATTCTCTCACAAAAGTAGCATGCAAAGACACATGGGAACACACACAGGAGAAAAACGTTTCAATTGCTCAGTGTGTGCTAAACGATTCTCTCACAAAAGTAGCATGCAAAGACACATGGGAACACACACAGGAGAATAACTGTTCCTTTTTGAAAGTCATCCGTGAATGGACCTAATAGTCACTGAATGTCTGTTTTGGTCCAGAATTGCCAATCCGCACCCAGCCAGCCCACCTGTTCAAACTATGTGTATTGTCACAGTGACCAGAAATATTAAATATGTGTGTTAAATAAAACATTTGCCTTGTTTTTAAGTACATATATTAAGGCCTACTGTAGGCTACTGTAATTTAATGTTGGTCATTATGGGGTCCCCACATCTGCGGTCCCCTCCAAGGCTTCTCATTGTATCCCATTGGGTTGAGTTTTTTCTTGCCCTGATGTGGGATCTGAGCCGAGGATGTCGTTGTGGCTTGTGCAGCCCTTTGAGACACTCGTGATTTAGGGCTATATAAATAAACGTTGATTGGTTGATTTAATGTTAACTAGTGTTGTGTGATTTGAAAAAATGTCAAGAAAAGTGTGTGAAATTACAAATTCTACGTGGTGTAAGACTGGAAGGTGTGCTAATTGAATCCCTGTTGCATATATATATATATATATATATATATATATATATATATATATATATATATATATATATATATATATATATATATATATATATATATATATATACATATTTATATTTATTTTATTTTAATTTAAATGTTGTGTAAACAAATGTGGTTTAGCGCACAAGTCACAATTGCACGTCTTAAATAGATGAATGTTTTTTTCTGACATGGGAGAGTCAACTGGACTAAAGTACATCTTCAAGTAGTGGCAGTAATGCACCCTAAGGCAGGCGCTCTTTTACCATGAATTGATCGTGGACCCCGAATTAAACAAGTTGAAAAACTTATTCGGGTGTTACCATTTAGTGGTCAATTGTACGGAATATGTACTGTACTGTGCAATCTACTAATACAAGTCTCAATCAATCAATCAAAATTGGTTTGCCAACCGCCAATAAAACACAAAAAACAAGAATGCAAATAAAGATCTGGGAAAAAAATGGACAGGAAGTGTTCTTGCGCATGCGCGAAGCGTGTGTCTGCCAGCACCAATCGTGTTGTGAAACGCAACATAGCGTTTTCTTTAAGTCTACGTCGATTCCTTCATTTTTACTTTTTTACTTATTCGGGAAAAAAACCTGAACTTTATTAATTGTTCGTGTCAGGCCTAGCTCAACTCGTCTCCGTGCACTTTGAAGCTTCTCAGGCTTACCGGCTAGCTAGTTTAGCTCGCTATAGCTATCGTAGCTTGCTAGCTGGTAACAAAGAGACGCGGAAGTTATCAACACATCGCTAAGCAGAGATAAAGTGTGAGTATAAAGTGTTGTGATTGTGTGAAAATGTGCGAAATAGCAATGATGAGAGTGTTGGTGAATGAGCGAGAAGGGCCTAGCTGCAGCCGCAAACACTCCCAAGTTGCGCCCACGAGTGTGACGACAGTTAAGCTGGAGAGACAATATGTAATTCGGAAAACAGAAAAAAATATTGCTTAAAAGAAGTTAAAATTGCGGTGAGGTTTGGGTTAGTGTGCATATAATAAGCCGTAAAAGCAACACATTCAACAACCGAAATAACAACAACGTTGCATTAGCCATTGATTGATTGATTGATTGAAACTTTTATTAGTATATTGCACAGTACAGTACATATTCCGTACAATTGACCACTAAATGGTAACACCCGAATACGTTGTTCTACTTGTTTAAGTCTGGGTCCACGTTAATCAATTCTTGGATGTTGTTACAAACCAAGTGTTCACTCTCGCCTTGTCATGTCTTTTTTTTTTTACTCAACATACAAACAAGACATATTGAACATCTACAGACACATTGAGGCACTTCAATGTATTACAATATTTCAAACAAAAAGGTTAAACAATTGCACTGTGGCCATGTCCCCCCCCCCCCCTCCCAAAAAAAACGTTATTTCAATAACAATATAATACAAACATTTAAAAATTAAAAGAACAATGATCAAGTATTTTGTACATTAAAGGAGCAGTATGTAAAAATATGGCCAGAAATGGTACTGCAATCACGGTCAAAATTCTGTAGTCCCCTGTCCCTGACGGAGGTTGCCAGATACGCAGCCGAATCCAGCTCGATCGACCGGGCTACTCCAAGGAACTTTAAACTTCCACTGCCTCTTACTAGGGTTGATGTTCTGGGACCATAATAGCTGAATAGGCAAGCGTTTTGTCAATAACAAATCTGTAACCAACACATTTTACAAAGAAATTAGGCTATTTTCAGGAAGAGGTACATCATGCCTGTGTACAATATCACAACAAATGGCAATCGTATGGTTATTGTCAGTACTATCAGAAAACAAAGACTATAACGAACTACAACCAACACTAGCAATGGTTTTACTGGTGAAAATAAGTAGAGCATGCTTAGCAGTCTAATGTACGCTCAAATCTAAAGAGGAGACATTTTACCAAGGTATGCCTATAGGCGACTGCTTGAAAAGTTTCATATTGCCATATAACTTGGTACATGTAGTCCACAATATGCAAACACGAATGAGGAATTATTGTATCATGTGATTTGGCTGTCTCCATATGTCTCACATTGCCATGATGACTGCCGTGCAAATGTTGGAACCCATTTCCTCAGCGTATCAGCATATTTAAAACAAAATAGGCACTGACACTACCCATATCCACATAGGTTTTATTTGTCGAAAATATTGTTTGTCCTGTCAGTTCGAATACACATCGACATATGGGCGATTAGCCTATATGTCGATGTTTCATTGACCGGGCTAGCATGCTAAGCATTACACTAGGAGCTAAGCACCATCACAGTAAGCATCCGTTGCACGAACTAGCTTTGTTAGACAAAATCATAGACTGTATTGGACAATATAGTTTACATACGAAATGTCCATTTCTATTTATTGCAAGTAATAAGGAAACGTAAATGCCTAACTTACCTATCAAGGAGGAAATTAGCAAATTTGGCGTCAGATTAAAAAATCTTCTCCGATTTCAATCGTCTCCATCTTTCAAAGGCATCCCCGATACAAACCCTAGTTTTCTTCCTGGCTTTGTCATGAATAAGTTGAGAATCGTAACGACGCATTTTAGGTTTACTAAGGTCTGACATGTTTAGGAACTTTACCAGTGGCGGTAGTTAGGCGAAGATGGCAGTGCGTAACTGGCAACATCTATGTGACACACTCACAGACTTTCTAATTGGTCAAACAGTAGAGGGCGGGACATCGAAATAAAAGCAATGACAATATTTCGGGGCTATAAATCTAATTTTGAAATGAGCATATCCCGGCTGAACTACTGTTTTCAGTTATGGAGGTATTCGAAAAGAACATGATTTATTAATGCCTTTTGATGACTTGACATGAAATTATTACATATGGCTCTTTTAACAGGAAGTTGTGACACACAAACATAAAGGAGAAACAAATAACAGAAAAAAACCCCTGAACAAAACAAAACAAGAAACAATCATGTGCGAGGAATAGCACTACAATAAAATACAAGCAAATAAAAGTATCTGGCTAGCCTTCTCCTCAGTAGCGCTGACTGTCACTACCACAGACATCATATATATATATACTGTATATATAGTGTGGTGTGTTTGTCCCCCACATAGATTTCAAGCCAGCTCATACAATAACTTGGTTTTCTTTAGTGCATTCAAATGCATTGAATTTCTCATGTGACTTAGCAAAATTGGACTTTACTAAAACATGTGTTTGTCTTCTTGTGTCCGCAGACGTCAGTGAAGAACATCTTCTCCCTGAGCAGCACGATTGGAGCTTCAGGATGGAGCAAGAGGAGCCAAAAACCTTCCATGTTAAAGAGGAAGAGGAGGAACCACAGCCCTGCAATATTAAAGTGGAAGAGGAGGATCACAACATCGGTCAGGAGGAGTTTGAAGGACTAGAGGATAACCAAGTAATCCGTGTTGTCGTGAAGAGTGAAGATGATGAGGTCCAAGGTGAAAGTGAGGAGAAGAGAGAGGTGGAACCTCCAAGCATCAGCTCAACACAACACATGACAACAGAAGCTGATGGAGACCACTGTGGAGGATCACAAGCAGACAAGCTCTTAGCCCCACTGTTAGATAGTGACAATGTAAATATGGGCTCACACTTGAGAACACACACAGGAGAAAAAACCTTTGCTTGTTCAGTTTGTGCAAAAGTGTTTCTTAAAAGCTCTCATTTGAATCGACACATGAGGACGCACACAGGAGAAAAACCTTTCAGTTGTTCAGTTTGTTGTCAAAGATTCTCCAACAAAAGTAACATGCAATCACACATGAGAACGCACACAGGAGAAAAACCTTTCTGTTGCGCAAACTGTGGCAAAATGTTTTCCCAAAGTGGAGCGATGCTGTCACACATGAGACGACACACAGGAGAAAAACCCTTCAGTTGTTCAGTCTGCGATAAAACATTCTCTGACAGAAGTAATATGCAAACACACATGAGAACACACACAGGAGAAAGACATTTCAATTGTTCAGTTTGTGCAAAAGGATTTGTTAGAAACTGTGATTTGACTCAACACATGCGGACGCACACAGGAGAAAAACCTTTTATTTGCTCAAACTGTGGCAAAAGATTCTCCCGCAAATGTCATATGCAAACACACATGAGAACACACACAAGAAAGTAACCTTGCAGATGTTCAGTTTGTGGTAAAAAAATAAAAATAACTCAACATAGGTCTTATGGAAACATGAAAATACACTGATGGAAGAAACATTTCAGTTGATCGGTTTGTGCAAAAAGCTTTGTTAGAAATTGTAATTTGACTTTACACTTGGGTTGCCTAAAGACGCAGCGACAAATAATGGGCCTCAATTAATTTCCAGGGAATTTGAGACGTAAAGATGAAAGCTATCAAGCAAAAAAAAACTTGTAATTTATCATCCTGTGTCC
Source organism: Entelurus aequoreus (assembly GCF_033978785.1). Lineage (NCBI taxonomy): Eukaryota > Metazoa > Chordata > Actinopteri > Syngnathiformes > Syngnathidae > Entelurus > Entelurus aequoreus. The sequence goes on from NC_084750.1 coordinate 320,638, forward strand.
AATAGTCTGGCTGAAAGATTAATCCAGAACTTCCAAAAGTTCCTGCAGTGGGTGGCATGATTTTACAAATTTCAGGTTTAATCACTGAACCATGCCACACGCGACTACCAAGAAGACTTCAACAGAGTTGTTTTTGACAAAGACCGGCCTGTGGTAAAGCCGCTGAACACTTCACTTGTCCAACCAAATAGTTGGCCAACTAGTCACAAACCAGAAAAAAATATCAGATTTTTCAGGACTGGTCAGTCAATGCTGATTAAAAAAAACTACAGGGGAGGAGAGAAGTGTTTAAATTATGTCCTGTAACATATCCTTCCATCTGTCATCTTCCGCTTATCAGGGGTCGTGTCGCGGGGGCAGCAGCCTGAGCATAGAAGCTAAGACTTCCCTCTACCCAGCTACTTTGTCCAAGTATTTAAGGCGTAGTCACTCTGTGTCCTGGGTGACCTCCTACCGGTTGGACGTGCCCTGAATACCTCCCCATGAAGGCGTCCGGGGGGCATTCTGACGATATGCCCAACCCACCGTATCTGGCTCCTCTTGATGTGGAGGAGCAGCGACTTTACTCCAAGCTCCTCCCACACGACGGAGCTTCTCACCCTATCTCTAAGGGAGAGCCCCGTCACCCGACGGAGGAACCTCATTTCGGTCGCTTGTACTCGTGGTCTTGTCCTTGTGGTCATAACCCAAAGCGTATTACAATAGGAGAGGATAGGAACGTAGATCAACCGGTAAATTAATAGCTTTGCCTTCTGGCTCAGCTTCTCCCTCGCCAAGACTGATCGATACAGGGTCCGCATCACTGCAGACGCCGCACCGAGCCACCTGTCGATCTCACGATCTACTCTTCCCTCATTCGTGAACAAGACCTCAAGGTACTTCAACTCCTCCCCTTGGGGCAGGATCTTGTGCCCAACCCTTTTCTGGGAAAGAACCATGGACTCGGACTTGGAAGTGCTGATTTTGATAAGCCGGACAAAATCTTCTGGATGAGGAAAAGAGGTACGTGGAAACCTGGTTGCGCTGACGGAACGTTCGCTGCTGGGTACGTGAGGAACTCGTGGGAGGAATGGAGAGTCGTGCGCCTCTCAGTGCTTTCCGTTGAGGACATAGACGACTTCTATCTATTTGGAACTGTGTTCGCAGGGCATCTGCTGATTAGGCTGGGCATTGCTTTGGTGTATCGTCAAATACGCTTGAACCCTTTCAGGGCGATGAACGGCTGAGCAGTACTTTAGACAACAGCAGTCTGCCACCGTAGACCCCCAACCCCCGTTGCAAGTTTTGTGGATTCTGTGTAACATGTTTATGTGTGCTTATGGCTACCAAGTTTTTTTCTTGGCCTCAGTCTGCGCCCTCTCCCCAAGTGCCCAGTCTAAAACCAACTTTTTTTTACTCAACCATTCGACTGTCTCCCTTTGGATGTCCTGTGGTTAGTGCTTAGAGAGTCTGGGGTACCTGACTGCCTGATTGTAGCGGTCTGTTTCATATATGATCATTGTCAGAGCTTGGGTCCGCATTGCCGGAAGTAAGTCAGGAAGTCTTGCGGGGAGTGCTCTGGGAACATAAAGTATGGACCGTCTGATTGTGGCGGCGTTCTCCCTGTATGTTCGGTGTCAGTTCTTAGACTGTAGGTCGGACCCATTTCCAGTGAGGGTTGGACTCTTGTCAGGGCTGGCCTTTGTCACAGATACTGTAACATATCTTGTGTCATAAGGAACATGAATAAAAACTGTTTAACTTCAGAGCAAACTGATACCAACACCGAAGGAAGCTGGGACTATAATGATGTTCCAGAAGAGGAAGTGAATTACAGACTGCAGGTGATTCTCACAGCTCAGAGGAGACAAATCGAGCTTTGGAAAGCGTTTCATGTTGAGGATGCATAAGAAATGTGCGCCCGTTTCAACGTTTGGACTCATAACACTGAAATGATGGTGACGTAGTTTGAGATCACATGTGTAAGAATGTAACTATGTTGCCTGAAAGTGTTTTATTTGATTTATCATTGTTTGTTTACAAATGACTGAAATGGTGTTAAGTTGACTTTATGAGAAAAGTAAGAATTAAACGTTTGCAGTTTAATGTTTCAGAAGTGGAAATGTGGTGTTTAATAAGTAAACAAGTATTAATGCTTTAAATATTATGATATCATCATCGCTGCCATAAGGAACCGATATGTTGGTTTATTTCTTCCGGGCTGTGGATTTTACACGTTAATGCCAATAGAGGGCCAAAGGCCAGGGGGAAAGTTGTTCTAGAAGCCAGTGAGAGCAGAAACGGAAAATAAAAGCTGAACTTTGTCAGCATCTTTTTCCTTGTCGTTTTTAACTTGGGATTACTTAAACATAATAGAGAGGGTGGATGCAAAAATGTTTAAAGTGCTTCTAGAATACAAGGATGGACAAGTTGTTAGAAAAGTAGAGCTGACTGATGTCTTCCTGAATGTAAAGATGACGTAATGATGTAAAAGTGAGGGTCAAAGAGAACGGGCGCTAAAACTCACAAACACGTACGAACAAAGTTTTAGATGTCATCTTTGTGCCTCTCCACTTTTGTCGTGTTTCAAGTGGATTTTCATTCAGTAACTGAGATTCAGAAAGGCGCAAGAGTTGGTTCAGTTAGTGACAGGAAGGAAGTGCAAAAGAAAGTTAATTTGAGGCAAGAAACATGTTTTTTCCATGTGGCTAATATATTTATGCAAATGCAGTAATATTTACCTTCTTTCTTTTCTTAATTCGGCTCGCGGTAGTAGGAATGAGTCATTGAACGAGTTACTGAGAGAACATGTGAGTCCCGAGTCAGCAAAGAAGGTTGTTTCGTTCATGACTCGCCCATCACTAGAGCACTGCACACACAGTGCAGTGGGAGACGAAGCGAGGAGAGCCCACAGTTTTTGAAAATAAGAATAGTTATGAAATAATATTTTGCTGAACAGCTCCAAGGACCAGGTCTTTAGTCAGGGTTCACAGACGTTTGTCCTACAAGGTCACATGTCAAAGTTGCAGCGCTGCTCTCAATTTGCAAGTACAAACAAGGTCAATATTACAAACATGATATTGAGATACGTTCAGCTCATAAACTCTCAGAAGAAGAGAAGCACACATTTCTTACATTTTCAAGTTAAAGTAGCCAAATGGATGATAAGACGTTCAATGTTTACGATTGTGACAATTGACCGTTTGGAACAAAGTATCGTGACTAATTCCCTCTTAACCCACCTCAGACCTCAGGACAATCTTGTAAGACATAAAATAATCCATTGTTTTCTGTCTTTGGTCAGAAGGGAAAATGGTGACAAAAACGACCCAATTGTCTTTGTGTGTGTATGTAACCACTTTAGACAAGCAGGCTCCAGACAAGGGGAGTTACACTGTCCAACCTCTTGTGACTGCAGAAGATGGTAAAACACACTCATTACGTTTCCATGCACTAAATTAGTTTGATTTCTCAAATAGTTCGTTTTTTTGTATTTTCACACCGACATGTTGAGTCCCAGTATCCATCCATTCTCTCTACGACTGGATGGATACTGGTTTATTTCTGGGGGGGCGCTTATTTTCTTTTAGCGCGGATGAATGTATTTATTTTCCGGGCGACCTATGATGTCACACTAGGATTTGCAGATCCTTGCAAGTCAACAGTCTTGCTCTGCTGGACGTGAAGTCCGCTGTAATATTGACACAGATGACAAGTATTATGTCTCTAATAGCTATGCTGATGTTAAATAGCAGACGGCATCAAGAAATTATCTTGGATTGAGCTACAAACATGACACTACTATCAAGGCAGGAAAAGACCGTTCGTGCCCGGACTGATACTGTTCTAGATGAAGGTTGCTATAGTTCTGGACTATCTTGGCCGTTGTCTGGAATACAGAGTTATTGTTCATCAGTTTGGAGTGCACAAAGGCAACGTGAAGAGGTTTGTTACGCTTTATTATTCGCCTTTAACATACTTGCTTTATTATCTTTCATCTCATTCGTATTTCGTTCGGGAGTCCGAATTAAGCCGGCATTTTATATTTCCTTAGCTATACCTTCTTAAATAATATCTGTTTCTTTTTTTGTACCATCGATGCACTTCAAAATGATTGATTGATTTAATTTGCAAGGCCAATAAATAGTCTGAAAAAAACTCAACCCAATGGGAACAACGAGAAACCTTGGAAGGGACCGCAGATGTGGGGACCCCACACGCTCACGAGTGACCGGTGCAATGGATGCCGAGTGGATACAGTTAATAATGTGAGAGTCCAGTCCATAGCGGGGCCAGCAGGGGACCCTCCTGCATGTAGACACGTCGGGATGCAGAGACGTCACCGACTGATGAATAAGGAGTGGTCACCCCGGGTGCCGACTTCATGTGAAAGTCCAGTCCATTAGGAGACCAGCAGGGAATCATCTTGAATGTAGACAAGTCAGCAGCGCAGAGACGTCACCAACTGATACAAAGAGAAATGGTCCATCTTGTGTCCCGGCTTTGAACAGCTATTAGTTATCCGTGGTCACCTGATAACCTCTCCACGCAGAAGAGGGGGGCAGAGCAGAAAAGAGAGACAGCACATCAACTGGTCTAAAAGGGGTCTATTTAAAGACTAGAGTATACTAATGAGTTTTAAGATGGGACCTAATGCTTCTACTGAGGTAGAGTCTTATATTATATATCCCGGCAAGAAATCTGCGTTCAAAGAACTCCGGCTTATTAGTGATTCCCAGAGCCCAAAAAAAGTCTGCGGGCTATAGAGCGTTTTCTATTCGGGTTCCAGTACTCTGAAATGCCCTCCCTGTAACAGTTAGAGATGCTACCTCAGTAGAAGCGTTTAAGTCCCATCTTAAAACTCATTTGTATACTCTAGCCTTTAAGTAGACCCCCTTTTTAGACCAGTTGATCTACCGTTTGTTTTATTTTCTGCTCTGCCCCCCTCTCCTTCATGGAGGGGGGGCACAGGTTCGGTGGCCACGGATGAAGTGCTGGCTGTCCAGAGTCGGGACCCGGGGTGGACCGCTCGTCTGTGCATCGGTTGGGGACATCTCTGCACTGCTGACCCGTCTCCGCTCGGGATGGTCTCCTGCTGGCCCCACTATGGACTGGACTCTCACTATTATGTTAGATCCACTCATTATCTTCTCCGCTTCTGTCATTATCTTCTCCGCGGTTCAGAAAATGTTGACTTTGATTGCACTTAATCCTTGAAATTGCCACAAATGCGCCAGTATTGATACGACAAGAATTGAAGCATGTTTACTTTCGGGTTTACTTCCGTGAGCACTACAGGACGTGCAAAGTCATGACGCCATATGTCTGTATTCGGGTCAGTTTGCATTCACATTGGAGTCTGGACACATTATTTTTGTAATGTGAACGACTGCATAAAAAGATTAGATTTGACCAAAAAAAAAATCTGAATTGAACATCCTACCCTGCAGTGTTGTGAACGCACTGAATGTAGTCTCAATGCTGCTGTGGTCTGGCTCCACCTTGCTAAGGTAACAGTGAAAACGTGGACCGGATTTTTAGTCTAGTAATAGGGGCGTTACTGATGGAACGGATTGGATTGGATAATAAGCGCTGACAAAGGGTCTTCAGATGGTTTATAATCATGGTGAATAATGACAGGTTATGTTAATATTTATTGAAACTCATATTCCTGCATATTCATTTTATTTATATTCATATTACATTTTGTGTTTTTTTTTTGTAAAATAAATAAATAAATAAAATCACACCAAATTATTTATGGGTCTTAAGAATATTATTTCCCCCGACCTATTTATAAAAAAATTAATAGGCCCAACGATGCCAAAGGCAACATGTGCATGGACAACATTTATTTAATGTGATCATAATTCGGATTAGAATGTTACTGTCTACATGGACCCTGAAAAAATGACTACGACAACCATTTTCATGCATCACACCTTAAATCGGATTACTTTGTCATGCGCAGCACATATCGTAAACGGAAAGGTGTTATTGTTTGTGCTCTGGCGCCATCTTTTGGATGAGTCTGCGAACTGCAGGTGCTGTAGACGAAGGAGAAGCAGTGACTTCCACTGTAAACAAACATGGTTTTGTGCATTACTGCGTGTCTGAGTTGTCACTTTATTTATTTATTAATTTTTCATTCAGTTTGCTATTTTTTTTTGCCTCTCTTTTTGAAAAGGAGCTGATCTGTGCCCTCCATGTTGTGATATGTACGGGTTGTCACAAGTCTTCATGTTTCGGCCGGAGGCCAGCAATTATATGACTAAATCCAATCAACCTTCCCTAGTCATGGTGCAAAAAAAAAATGCAACCACCACAAAATGTCAACACACATGGTCACACAACACAACTTCACCTTTGCCCCCGGTGCCGCTCACACTGGTGAATGAATGATGAATGATAGCTGGTGGTCGGAGGGGCCGTAGGCGCAAACTGGCAGCCTCGCTTCCGTCAGTCTACCCCAGGGCAGCTGTGGTTACAAATGTAGCTTACCACCACTAGGTGTGAATGAATGATGAGTTCCCACTTCTCTGTGAGCGCTTTGAGTATCTAACAATAGAAAAGCGCGATATAAAATCTAATCCATTATTATATATATATATATATATATATATATATATATATATATATATATATATATATATATATATATATATAGTTACTTTACATGCAATCGTCTTTCAGCCATCTATCAATTTTTTTTAGCCCAATGCGGCCCTCAAGTCAAAACGCGAGCTATACAAATTGCTATTATTAGCTAACAACACTTAAAGATAATGCCATGCATGTGTTACGTATGTACGTAATTATGTCACTATGGACGAGAAGCCATGAGAGGGCGGGATATACTGTGTAAAATACATTGGAAAGTTGCCGCCCTCCAGGCATCTGTTTAAATGTTGCAAACAGCCCCTTTAATTGATTCATCTAAACAGGAGGAATACACACATTCCGTCAGTCGGCATCCCAGTGACAGCAAGCATTGTACAGTAAGTGATTTCTTAATGATTACTGTTTGTTGTCTCTCATGAAGTCTGCCATGATTAGTAGTGTTGTTGAAGCAATACGCCTGTCAAATTAATGTGCCGCCACATGCTCAACATTTCACCAAAATATATAAATATTCCATGTTATTATGAATGTTACTACATTACATATTTATTTACATCATGTATATAACAAATTGGAGGTGTTTGGATATTTGTAGAGTACTTCATATGCAGAAAGACTCCTATTGACTCCAATGTTTCAGTAGCTGACTTTTATTTATGAGTTAAAATGCAAAAAAAGAAAGTAAATCAAATCAAATCAACTTTATTTATAAAGCACATTTAAAATTGACCACAGGGGTAGCCAAAGTGCTGGACAATGGGCAGGTTAAAAGATAACATAAGAGAAACGAGCAAACACAACACAACACAAACAGAGCACGATAAAAAATAAATACCTAAAATAAATCGAACATAAAAACAGGTTCACAGCAGGTGTATTATGGGGCGCCATGGAGAGCAATGTTTTCTTGTCTTACATAAGGATTGTGAATGATAGGCAAAATTACCCCCAAAAAGTGCAGTTCCCCTTTAGAGGTTTGACAGTTGATTCCAAATCCTGCAGTTTTATTTACTGCTGCTGTTCTCACCAGGACACTTGTGTTCCTTACACTGGTACTTATAAGAGAATCTTTCACCACACACACTGCAATTAAACACTTTCTCACCTGTGTGTGTTCTCATGTGTTTTACACATGCTGATCGGTAACAGAAGCTTTTGTTACAACATGAACAGGAATATGGTTTTTCACCAGTGTGTTGTCTCATGTGTCTTACAAGTGTTGAGTGGTCAGCAAAGCTTTTGTTGCAGCTTGAACAGGAATATGGTTTTTCACCAGTGTGCGTTCTCATGTGTCCTTTCAAACATTTATTTTTTGCAAAACCTTTACCACAGACTGAACATGAAAAAGGTTTTTCACCCGTGTGTATTCTTTTGTGTCTAACAAGTGCTGATTGGTCAGCAAAGTTTTTGTTGCAGCTTGAACAGAAATACTTGTCTTCACTAGTGTGTGTTCTCGTGTGTTTTTTCAAATTACTATTATGTGTAAAACCTCTACCACAGATTGAACAGGAAAACGGTTTTTCTCCAGTGTGTATTCTTGTGTGCGTTATCAAATGTGCCTTCTGGGAAAATCTTTTACTACAAACTGAGCACATAAATGGTTTGTCTCCAGTGTGTGTTCTCATGTGTACTTTTAAATCAGTATTTTGTGGAAAACTTTTACCACAGATTGAACAGGAAAACGTTTTTTCTCCAGTGTGCATGCTTGTGTGTGCTATCAAATGTACCTTCTGGGAGAATATTTTACCGCAAACTGAGCACATGAATGGTTTTTCACCCGTGTGTATAATCATGTGTACTTTCAAATCGGTATTTCGTATAAAACCTTTAGCACAGATTGAACAGAAAAAAGTTTTTTTACCAGTGTGTATTCTTTGGTGTATTGTCAAATTACGACGGTGTTTAAAAGTTTTGTCACAGTGAGAACATGTAAAGTGTGTGTTGTCAGTGTGACATGTTTTATCAGCTTTAGAGTCTTCATCATCAGTGTCAGGAGAGTGTGACGTTGTGTCGTCATTATCTGATAGTGGAGCTAAGATCTTGTCTGCTTGTGATCCTCCACAGTGGTCTCCATCAGCTTCTGTTGTCATGTGTTGAGTTGAGCTGCTGCTTGGAGGCTCCACCTCTCTCTTCCCCTCACTTTCACCTTTGACCGCATCATCTTCACTCTTCACAATCACAACAGTCAATGGCATCTTGGTGACATCAACCTCCTCCAGTCCTTCAAGATAGTCGCTGTGTTCCTCGTCTTCCTCCTTAATGTGGGGCGGCTGTGAGTTCTCGTACTCTCTAATATAAGGGGGCTGTGGCTCCTCCTGCTCCACTCTGGAGGTCCACTCCGGCTGTTCAGGGAGAAGATGTTTTTCACAGACGTCTGACGGACACAAGAAGGCAAACACATGCTTTAGAAAAGTCCAACTTCTCTCACTCACATGAGACATTGTCCTGCACCAGCATGTGTTCTGATAATGTCATCAGTCACCACGTTGACATTCAAGCTGTCATAACCATACCGTACATCAGGGAATAACAGCAGCAATATAACAAATTATGTAAAAAAAAAAAAAACGAAATGAACAGAGCAGTAAAACCTTACATACAAACAAGACGGCTGCTCGTACACGCAAAGGACATAGTAGAACATGAAAAAAAAGTTACATTTACAAAATTCAGTTCAGGTTTGTTCTTGCTTTTAGAGTCCTGTCTTTCGTGTTGCGTTTATTGACTATGTGCAGGGTGACATCTACTGAATTGAATTATTGCAGTGGTATTCTGTGAGGCCAAGGAGCGGTTTTATTATTTCAATGAGCGCTTTTGATAAATGATATGTAACGGAACCTATACCGTCTGCTATTGGGCATAGTGGAGAATCTTTTTTTGTCAATTTTGGGGGTGCCGAAAATTCTTAGGCTGATATTTGCTGTGGATATCAAAAAATATTTTTTATTTTTATTTTTTGCTTTCGACTAATGGTTTGAGGAGAGTATTGAGCATGTTTTTCTTTTCCTCTGTGGGACATTTTTTTTACTATCTCATGTGTGTTGTAATCTCTCAGAATTGTTTCCATTTGTTTTTCATATGCATCCGTGTCCATTATCACTGTAGTTCTTCCTTTGTCTGCTAGTATGATGGTGATAGTTTCGTATTTTTGAGTCTAACGATAGCCTGTCTTTCCTTTTCTTTAATGTTGCATTGTGGGAGTTTTGCCGTTTGGCCACGCCTATAAAAACAGCTGATAGGTAACACGTCGCAGTGGTCAGGTGACCCTTTTGAAGAAGACTGCAGATGACAGTTGAAACAGGTAAAAACTCCATCTTTTTTTATTTTTATTTTTATTTTTTTATTTTTTTTTTAATGTCCTGCCCAGCTTCTCGGGCAAATCATATAGCAGATGTAGATGCCCATATCGGCTGTTCAGATTTACTTTACAAAAGAGAAGTGTAGGATACTTCTCTTGTTGCCTTACTTGTATTTTGACTTTATTAAATGTATTTATATTATCATTTGGTGCAGCCGGGCCGGAGCAGGAGGGGATAGAAAGAGAGAAAAAGGAAGACAGAGGGGGGAATTGTGGGGACAAGAGGGGGATTAGACAGAGAGACAAAAACAACAACAGCAAACACAACAACAACAACAACAACAACAACAACAACAGAGCAACATCAGCAAATACGACATGTACAAATATGATGGTAAAAGTAATAGCAAATAAGCAGTTAGCGAAAAAAAAAAAAAAAAAAAATACAGAAATGACAATGAGCATTATTACACTAAAAATGGAGCAATATGAATACCAATAGAAATAGTGCTATTGATAATAAACAATACCAGTACTTTACCTTTAAAAAAACTCCATCTAATATACTGAAAATATAGTCTGGCGACAAGAAAATTTGAAACGTATATGAATAAGAAGACATAATTAACCTTTTTGAGCAAAGTGATGTTATTGATGTGAGACTGTAATGACAGTGAGCCATCCAAGATGACACCCAGACTCTTAAACTGAGTGGAGGGGACCACAGGGGGAGTTGTCGATAGTTAGGGTGAATCTGTTGACTTTGGAAAGTGTTGATTTTGTACCTATGAGAATTATTTCGGTTTTAACACTGTTTACTTTGAGGAAGTTTGAGGTGAACCAGGATTTTACTCTAAATAAGCAGGAGGTGAGGGAAAAGGGTGGAAGTGTGGCATTGGGCTTGGTAGAGAGGTAGAGCTGGGTGTCATCAGCGTAGCAGTGAAAGTGGATGTTACATTTACGGAAGATATGGCCAAGGTTGGGGAAGGTAAGTGATGAAGAGAAGGGGGCAAAAGACAGATCCTGTTGTGACTGCGGAATGTTCGGATTTAAAGGATTTGAGCTGTAGGAACAGTGTTGATGATGCCAATGGACAAGAGTCTATTGAGGAGAATCGGATTAAAACAAACAAAAAAAAAACCTTTCACATTGCCATTTTGGGGTATTGTCTGAAGAATTTCGGGGACATAAATGAACGTATTCCATTTTGGAATAAGGCTGTAACATGAAAATGTGGAAAGAGTGAAGCACTGTGAATACTTTCCGGATGCACTGTATCAGACACGTCTTTGGCCCAAAAAAATCCTTATTACATGCGGTATTTATGCATGTCTATGAGAGGTGGATGGATATGGTGTCCCTCAGTGCACGGTAGTCTGTACTTGGGTACCCCCGCTTCTTGTAGCTGTTTGTCGAGGCTTTGCAGTGGTGGGTAAGCAACCATAAGCTTTACGTCGCGGGCAAACGATGGTGGTTATAAATAAATAAATTGAGGAAAGAAGGGACGTGTTGGTAATACCTAACGTGTCCTCGCAACTCGAGGACTTGTTTGGATGTGCACACCAACGCAGATTTGCTGTGGAACTCGTGGTGTACCCACTGGTTCATTTTACGGGTTTCGGGGAACAAGCGGGAGTGCCTAAAGAGCGGCGAGGCATGTGTCCGTGTTCCGAGATTAAAATGTGTGCCTGTTCGCATCCTGTGGGTCACTTTGCGGTTGGGGAGGGCACCGAGGTAATAATGCTTTCATTTTTCTTAACACTTTCGGCAGAGAGAGGCAACCCACTGATCTACTGTAAACCTCCGGTGTCACTCCCTCTTACTCACTCTCGCATGAGTCCACTGTCTTTCGGATGTCCCCTGGTGGTTGGCTGACTGTTGTTTGTAAAAATGCTTGACTTGAAATTAGAGATGTCCGATAATGGCTTTTTTGCCGATATCCGATATTCCGATATTGTCCAACTCTTAATTACAGATTCCGATATCAACCGATACCGATATATACAGTCCTGGAATTAACACATTATTATGCCTAATTTTGTTGTGATACCCCGCTGGATGCATTAAACAATGTAACAAGGTTTTCCAAAATAAATCAACTCAAGTTATGGAAAAAAATGCCAACATGGCACTGCCATATTTATTATTGAAGTCACAAAGTGCATTGTTTTTTTTAACATGCCTCAAAACAGCAGCTTGGAATTTGGGACATGCTCTCCCTGAGCATGAGGAGGTTGAGGTAGGCGGGGTTGGGGGGCGGGGTTGAGGTGGGGAGGGGTAGCGGGGGGTGTATGTTGTAGCGTGCCGGAAGAGTTAGTGCTGCAAGGGTTTCTGGGTATTTGTTCTGTTGTGTTTATGTTGTGTTACGGTGCGGATGTTCTCCCAAAATGTGTTTGTCATTCTTGTTTGGTGTGGGTTCACAGTGTGGCGCATATTTGTAACAGTGTTAAAGTTGTTTATACGGTCACCCTCAGTGTGACCTGTATGGCTGTTGACCAAGTATACCTTGCATTCACTTGTCGGTGTGAAAAGCTGAAGATATTATGTGACTGGGCTGGCACGCAAAGGCAGTGCCTTTAGGGTTTATTGGCGCTCTGTACTTCTCCCTACGTCCGTGTGAACGCCGGCGTTTTAAAAAGTCACAAATTTTACTTTTTGAAACCGATACCGATCATTTTGAAACCGATACCGATAATTTCTGATATTACATTTTAAAGCAATTATCGGCCGATAATATCGGAAGTCTGATATTATCGGACATCTTTACTTGAAATGCAGCGCAACCTCATTTTTAACTGTTAAAATCGCAGACGAACACTCTCGTTTAATCGTCACTGCCAAAATTGTGATCACAAATAAAATTAGATTAATTGTGCAGCCCGATTGTCACTAATGGACGCCAAGACGTGACAGAAAAGCAGCGGACGAACTGGTTTGCTTAACCCGGCAGTAAGACGCCAACGCGCGCAGATCAGAGATAAAACAAATTATGAATCACTGATATACTTGTCTGCTGCGATATCAGAGATGCAGAAGACCCCGCCCCCCACCATCACTAAAGACATTGGACCCCTTCAGCCTGCAGACCACCTGGAGTCACAGTTTGTATTTCTGAGCCGCCGCAATTTTTCAGCTATATGTTTGCCAGCAAAGAACGACATGATGGTTACACTCCTGCACACACTGATAGATGGAAAAAAGGACATCAGATTCATGACTAGTTTATGGAAGTGATGTTAGCTCTACCTCAGGAGTGATGTCATATTTGGTTAGGACAAATCCACAGGTACACTTTGTCTTATCCACCTTTGTCTTACTTCCAGCTGTTCACAAACTACACTTGAATGTTACATGTAAAATTAATAGATATCAATACTTTTTCAGTATCTGTCTTGAGGAGCAGGAAGGTATCAGTTTCTGATTGGAAAAAACATTGTGTTTTCCAAATGCAAGACAAAACAGAAACTGATTCATAACAGCGGTGTCCGTGCACGTCAACAAAAAATGGTTAAAACCGAGGGGGGACACTGCAGAGAGGGATTTTTGTGTAAATGTCATCAGATGTCTGAGTTGGATCAGTAATTATATCACTAATCGTTTCATTCTGACACATGTTGCGTTGTTCATTTAGCATTTTCTGTATTGTAAGATCTGAATTGCCACGTTCCGCATTGGCAAATATAGCAGCATTGCTCATTGAGCTCTTATGTTACGTGAATGTGGAGATAAAAAGCAAGTATATCTCCACCTTTAGTCATAACTGTGGTCCCTGAATGAACATCTGTTACAAACATTGTATTAGATGATATGTGGATGTTGTGCTTACTTGGACTGTGATGAAGCTGTGAGGACTCAGGTGGTATGTCTTCATGTTCTTCAGTCTTCACAGAGACAACAGTCAGTGGAAACTTGGTGAGATCAGCCTCCTCCTGCCCTAGAAGACACTCTCCCTCCTGACTGATCCACACTTTCTCCTCTTCCTGTTTTACATTAAGGTGATGTGGCTCTTCCTCCTTAATGTGGGGGGTCTGCTGGACGTCTGTTGGGTAAATAAGTAAATAAGATTAAGCGAGAATATAAATAGTTTTTGACTGACACTGTTAACCCAATGAGATTGTCTTCTTGTGTGTGTTGTGTTAAAAGTGTGTAACTAAACAACCAATAGAAACATGGGAAATCAGTGTTTCCCATAAACTGCCAAGATACCTGTGGCGGTGGGGGCGTGGCTATGGGCGTGACTATGGGCGTGATCACCATGACATCATCGAGTAATTTGCATAATTTACTACAATGATATGATTTTCTCTAAAAAGGCTAAAAAAAATGTATACTTACTAATTAATAATAACAGTTTTGCTTTAAACGTCCATCCATCCATCCATCCATCCATTTTACAATATAATTACAACACTTTATGTACATATTTATATACAGATTTGAACAATAAGTTATTCACTGAAATATATTTATTAATTGTGGTTCTTACAAAAAATATATCTTATAAAAATATAAAAGCTAAAATGTCTCTTAAAGCTCTGCCCCTTTAATTCGTGCATACTAAATAATTTAACTTTAGCCTACTACTACAACCATATTATTTACCAGCAACATAAAGTGAAACAGAGGCAGAGGTGTCCTGCCACAGTCAGTAACAAATAAACAGAAAACAGTAGTGGTGGTAGATAGACACAAAGCTTCATCAAACATCTGATCCACTGAACAAAGAGCTCCAAAAATCTTGATCCTACACTTTTCTTTTGTAAAGTAAATCTGAACAGCCGATATGGGCATCTACATCAACTATATGATTTGCCTGAGAAGCTGGACAGGACAAAAAAAATAAAATAAAATAAAATAAAATTTAAAAAAATAACAATAAATAAATAAAAAAATAAATAAAATTTTTGTGGCGGCCTTAATTCTTTCATGGCGGGCCGCCACAAATAAATGAATGCGTGGGAAACACTGGAAATAGTTTATTTTGTCCCACACATAAGTGATTTTAGGGATTAGCCAGCATGGTTCAAAACATTCCTAAAAGACAAATCAGAAGTGAGTAACCATTTTTTTTCTGTATACATGTTTGTCTATTACACCTAAGCCTTATTTCTAACTTTAACATTGCAATGGTTTAGTCCTTACCATTAGCTAAATATCATGGAAATAAAATAAAATTCTCAAAAATGCTTAAAAACATTCCTAACATGTTTTTGTCATTAAGTCAATTAAGTTTATCGTCTAAGTGATTTTCTTGGCTGGTCCAAAAGGAACTCTTACAAATCATGTGTTACTAAGTAGTGTTTTTATGGAGTATGTCCATCAACAATTCCTCTTTAGAGCACAGCTCCCACATTCACTTGGAGACCATCTACGACACGCTGAAGGAAAGTCATTCCTTTATGTTCTTTTCATAAATCAACTGTTGACTACTTTGCTTATTGGAAGATGATTGACAATAAATGTTTACTTTCACTTATTGATGCATGTAGGTCAGAATCAGGAAGTGAAATTCGCCATGAAACTATGAATGATACTGATTACAATGTCAAATATATTTGGTGACTGTTTGAGTTTTGTGTAAACATGTTGATACAAACAGAGGAACATCAACCTCTCATAAATATTGTGTAAAAACAAGCAGTCCATCATATTCACTGCCTTTTTGGCAGAATAGGAACGCTTTAAGAAATGGCTTACATTTTGCCAGAAGGAGATAAACACAATGAATACATGTTGAGGAGGTTCATTTATCCTACTGATGTGTATTTAGAAATAGTTAATTTATATAGGCTAGTAAGGTAAAGTTTTGTACCTGACAAGTCTCAGCTACCCTGCTTCTGCAGCCTTCATCAGAGGTGTCACGTTTGGTAAACATCCAGAGGACAGGGGGCGCCCCTCCCTACCCCCCGGTGCACGCCAGATGTTATATGGATTTTTCCATTCAAACTGAGGTGGTGGAATGGAAAAATCCATATAACACATCACAGACGACATCACGCTAACATCACGTGACACCTCTGATGAAGGCTGCAGAAGCAAGGTAGCCAAAACTTGTCCGGTACAAAACTTTACCTTACTAGCCTGTATAAATTATCCATCCATCCATTTTCTACCGCTTGTTCGGGGTCGGGGGGGGGGGGGGGGGGGGGGGGGGGGGGTTGCTGGAGCCTATCTCAGCAACAATCGGGCGGAAGGCGGCGTACACCCTGGACAAGTCGCCACCTTATCGCAAGGCCAACACAGATAGACAGACAACATTCACACTCACATTCACACACTAGGGCCAATTTAGTGTTGCCAATCAACCTATCCCCAGGTGCATGTCTTTGGAGGTGGGAGGAAGCCGGAGTACCCGGAGGGAACCCATGCAGTCACGAGGAGAACATGCAAACTCTGCACAGAAGGATCCCGAGCCCGGGATTGAACTCAGGACCTTCGTATTGTGAGGCAGACACACTAACCCCTCTGCCATAGTGCTGCCCCCCTATATAAATTAACCATTTATAAATACACAATGAATACACCGTGTGAGCGTTGGACAACTGGACCAAAATAAGTGATTTAAAGTTGGGTCAAGGCAAGTTCGTGGACTGTGTGAATTGAAGTGAATTATATTTATATAGCGCTCTTCTCTAGTGACTCAAAGTGCTTTACATTGTGGAACCCAATATCTAAGTTACATTTTTAAAACTGTGTGGCGGCACTGGGAGCAGGTGGGTAAAGTTTCTTGCCCAAGGACACAACGGAAGTGACTAGGATGGCGGAAGCGGGGATCGAACCTGCAACCCTGAAGTTGCTGGCACCGCCGCTCTACCAACCGAGCTGTACCGCCCCGTGGACTGTGGACGTTCCAATGGCGACGGATGACTTGACGCTAGTACTACTACTTGTTAAAGCTCACACACTGACACACACACCATTATTAATGATGTAATGAGGTAAAGTCCTGTGAAAGAAAGCGATGAAGGAGAATGTGTGTGATTTCTACTTGAAATTGACCACAGTGTGGCTTGGCGTGCCGAGGCCACGGCCACTTATGAATACGCAAATAATTTTGAAAGTAGCCACACACTGCCCGATGAGGACTCAGTAGGATGTGCTTCTTTTTCCTGTGGTGGAAAAAAAGACAGATTCTAAATTTTTCTTTTT
Source organism: Entelurus aequoreus (assembly GCF_033978785.1). Taxonomy (NCBI): domain Eukaryota; kingdom Metazoa; phylum Chordata; class Actinopteri; order Syngnathiformes; family Syngnathidae; genus Entelurus; species Entelurus aequoreus. Next base: position 337,685 of record NC_084750.1, read on the forward strand.
TTTTTAATTTTTTTTTTTTAAATAGTCGGGCATTAGGAACAAAGTGAAGAAGAAGAAGATGGACGTACATCGCCAAAACAGATGAGCGTTTGAAAAGATCATCGCCGCAACTGTGTTTCTCCCACTCTCCCGTGGTAGTACGGTATTTGTGCATACGCAAGCTTTGTACATGAGCCCCCGACTATCTCTGTTGTTTATTTTTTCTTTTATTTATTTATTTACAGACAGACATAGTTTTGTATTTCATTATTGTTTCTTTTGTTAATATCAGAGTCCGTCCTGCAAAAAGGTCATCCCTAGAAGCACACATCTTATGGACAGGGACCTGCAGTTAAAATATACATCATCATAAAATATACAAAATACAGTACAATACAATAGATTTCAAAATCTACCCACCAAATACCCATTTACAATTTCATTTATAAATGAAAATGCATCTTTAAATCTACCAAATCAGTCTCAATATCCTATTATTCAAATTTGATTAAAATGTTGCATCTTGAAGATCTGCAATAATCTCATCATAAATAGACTAAAATTATGCCACTAATGTGAATTCCTCGACCATAAGGTGTGTGCTAAATGTACTAAGCATAAAATCGCAATAAATTTAGCTTAAAACGCTTTTTAAGAATGTTTAAAGAATGTGATTATTTTATAGAGCTATCGATCTCATTCCAGATCATCGGGCCTCTACAGGCTATACTAAAGCTTATACACTTCAGATGACGATTTTTCCCTCTTAATAAAGGTTTACTTCTAGTGTTATATCTATGAGAAGTAGTGGTCACTGGAATGAGCTGGCAGAGTCTAGAATTTAATCCACATACATTATACATAATCCAAGCACTGTGGAATCTGTTGCACTCAGTACGTTTCAGAAGATTGTACCCATAAAAAAGAGGATTTGTTTTTACTCCTATTTTGTAGAATAAATTGTTAAACTTTAGTTTTAGTCACCTCTCAATATTTTAGACAGCCTTAGAACTTAAGAATCTGCCCTCCTAAAAGGGAGAATCCTAACCCTGGATGTCCACTGAATCCCAAACGGCCGCGGAATGGCTTCACCGCGGGAGGGCGCCGCCATCTGCCGTGCGGAAATCCCCACCGCCTTTCTGTTGCGGCTCCGTCGTGCAGCGAAATAGCACATACTTTTATAAGATCTCGTGAATTCACGCGTAATCACGTGGTAAGGGAAGTTGTAATGGAGCAAACCACAAAACGTTTATACTTTGCTTCCAGAGGAGCAGAAGCAAATAAACTCGGTCCTGTCTTCATAAACCACTTTATATTTATATATACACATTAGGGCTGCAACAACTAATCGATTAAATCAATTAAAATCGATTATTAAAATAGTTGGCGATTAATTTAGTCATCGATTCGTTGGATCTATGCTATGCGCATGCGCAGAGGCAATTTTTAATTTTTAATTTTTATTTTTTTATAAACCTTTATTTATAAACTGCAACATGTACACACAGCTGAGAAACAATAATCAAAATAAGTATGGTGCCAGTATGGTGTTTTTTTCCAATAAAATACTGGAAAGGATAGAAATGTAGATTGTCTATTTTATCCGATTATTAATCGATTAATCGAAGTAATAATCGACAGATTAATCGATTATCAAATTAATCGTTAGTTGCAGACCTAATACACATATATAAACACACACATATATATATATATATATATATATATATATATATATATATATATATATGAACACACACACACACACACATATATATACATGTATATTAACATATATAAACACACACATATATAGATGTATAAATATATATATATATATATACATCCTATACATATATGTGTACATATTATATTAATATAATGGATATATAATTTAAATAATTGGATATTAAGAGTATGTGAAAGTTTGACCGCTTTATATTTTTCAACAAGCAACAACAAAACAGTAACATCATCCCAGACAATCGGTCCTTCTATATGATATTTGACACAGGCCTCCACATCCCCATTTATCTGCCTGGGATATGCCTGTACATGATACTTTAAATTGGACCTCAAGAATCAGCATGTCCTCATTCATTTGTGTCAACAAGATGAAATGAAGTCTGAAAACTTTTGTCCGTCGCCTCCCATTTGGACCTTTCAAAGTGTAAATCCGTCTTGAGGACTAAGTATTTTATTTTGAAAGTAAACCGCATTCTTTATTTTGTGTTTGTGCATGACTTCCTGACCAACACTAGCAGATTTGAGCAAAATTAAACTGAATTGTTGTGGAGTCTGGCAAGAAAAGAAGCTCTGCATATATTTAGCGCTGCATATATTTAGCACTAGAATGCAGAACAGCAACGGCATGTCTGTGACGTTCTGCAGGCGGTGGAAACTGTAACATTGACTTCAATAGTGTCTATTACCATGAATTGATTTACGTGGACCCCGACTTAAACAAGTTGAAAAACGTATTCGGGTGTTACCATTTTGTGGTCAATTGTACGGAATATGTACTGAACTGTGCAATCTACTAATACAAGTTTCAATCAATCAATCAATATGAATGTTCTCATTCATCCAGGTCATTGTCATCCCAGGACATTCAATCGATCGCAACTGGACTGTTTGGTTTGTGTTCAAAGACCTTTCGCCTCTAATCCGAGTAGGCTTCATCAATTCTTGCTCATAGACTTAGATTGGTCGGATTGACTTGAATAAAAACACAAAGAGTCCGCCGGCGCGCATGAGCCGGTCCGCGGCCGTTCCGCATTCAGTGGAAATTCGGGGCATTTCAAGACAATTCACCTTCCTACAGACACCATATTTGATAATAGTGTTAATAATCAAATATTCAGTTAGTAAACATGTGAGAGTAAGAAGTAAACAAACCTGTTCTGTGTAACACAACTTGATGTGTCTTGAAAACAGCGTCGAGTAGTTGATGTCGCTCCTTATCCTCTTTTGTTGGACGAAGTTCCTCCTCGTACTCTGCTATCGTTCTTTCGCACATTTTCACACAATCACAACACTTTACACTCACACTTGATCTCTGCTTAGCGATGCGTTGATAACTTCCGCCTCTCTTTGTTAGCAGCTAACAAGCTAAGCTAAATAGCACGCTAAAATAGACTAAGAAGCTTCAAAGTTCACTGAGACGAGTCAAGATTATCCTGACACGACGAATTAATAAATTGTAGTTTTTTATACGATAGACAACTAAATAAAAATGTAGAAATTAAAGATTAACGCAGACTAAAACCAAAATGCACAGTCTGCATGCTGTCAGAAAACCCGATAAATCCACGCATGCGCAACATGTGACTTCCGGTTGACTTTTTCTTTTTTTTACCAGATATTTATTTGTATATAAACTTGTATATATCATATATAACATACCTATCAATGCAATCAATGTACAAAATGGGAGCAATATTAAAGCATACATACGAGAAAAAGAGGACAATATATGAGAATGTTTTAAGCCTTTGAATGAGATTCACAAAGAGTATGACGTGTTTCCTTATATTTATTTTACGACAAAAATAATACATATAAATGTTGTCTTGTACAGGTACTTATCACCGATTACACTATGATTTTTTAAATTTAAATTAAGGCCTCTACAAGCTCTGCAGCTCAGGTCTGTGTCTGCTCGTGTTTACAATTCTTCATCTCTCCTCTCAATCGCGTGTCTTTTCCATTTATTGAAAGTCATAACGAGAGCGAGCAGAACAAAAGTTTTTAATAAGTTAGTCTTCTGAAGAGATGGAAAAAATGACATGTACTAATGATGATCTGGGCTGCACGGTGGCCAGCTGCAACAGGCCTGGGCAATTATTTTGACTCGGGGGCCAAATTTAGAGAAAAAAAATGTGTCTGATTTTTAGGAACACTAATACGAAACCTCACAATAATGTCTGATTGAATGCGAAAAACGTTATGACAGGCCGCCTTAAAAAACGGAATGGAATTTAAATTTTTTTTTACTGAATGAGACACTCAGAATGTACATGAAAATAAAGAATGTGGGTTTTACAATGTTAACTATGAACGATAAAACACTAAATATATTGACAACATATAAACGCCACACATCCTCTCGATTTACAATTTTTTACAATCAAGCGAAACGCAACAAAAATGCAACATACACAGCAAAATATGAACGTGAAAAAAACGAAAAAACCCTACCTACAATCTGATGCATCTGATATATCACTAAGCTTTGGAACTTTGCTGTAAAAATCTCCTTCCGCGTCTGTCCCTGACACCCGCATTTCAGGCTGGCCGCTCTGGAAACACTCTGTGGAAACGCTCCCCGCCCACACTGCTTGATGCCTCATCTGAGTTGCTGTGACTTAGATTACCATAGTAACTAGTATATCATGCAAAAGCGCAGATTGCAACCATTGAAATACTTTGTATAGTTCAAGACTTACGGTAATTTGAAAACATCACTGCACATCATAATGGCAGCTACAGTTTCCATTTTAAAGATCTAAAACATTTATGTGGGAATGTCCGGCTGGCATAACGGGCCGCATGCGGCCCCCAGGCCTTAATTTGCCCAGGTCTGGCCTAGAATGTACACATTCTGGAGAACTGGGTTAGACTCTCCGTTTAGACACCCTCCGTGTGGAGTTTGCATGTTCTCCCCGTGCGTGCGTGGGTTTTCTCCGAGTACCACATTCCAAAAATATGCATGTTAGGTTCATTTAAGACTGTACATTGCCAATAGTTATGAATGTGAGTATGAATGCTTAATATGTGCCTTGCCATTGGCTGGCGACCAGTCGAGGGTCTCGCACAAGTCAGCTGGGATAGATAGATAGATAGATAGATAGATAGATAGATAGATAGATAGATAGATAGATAGATAGATAGATAGATAGATAGATAGATAGATAGATAGATAGATAGATAGATAGATAGATAGATAGATAGATAGATAGATAGATAGATAGATAGATAGATAGATAGATAGATAGATAGATAGATAGATAGATAAGCGGTATAGAATAAGCATGGATAATTAATATCTGTAATTAATCTACTTCATTTTTAATCTCACCTATATTTTTTCAGTCATGTGTATTACATCCTCGAGGCAGATATGTGGCCTATATAATAAAAAAGTGCCACATGTAGTCATTTAATGTTCATGTTTAATGCCACACATATTGGTGTAAACATAATTACAGTCAATAAATCACACAAACTCATGCAGATTACAACAATAACGTTACCAAATCTGTGATTTACTATAAATGTCAAAGTCATACATGTTTTTAAATACAAATCTTGGTGTTCTTTTGAATGATTAGTGTCCACATTTCACATTTCTGTCATTACATCAGTGGTTTTTAAATTATCTTTGTTTGCACTCTAATATTCAAGATATAACTGAACACAAGCCTACAGCTAGGTGGCAGCAGTGCTCAATCTAATTCAAAGCTGTGTATAGAGACAGTATGGAGGGCTTGGTTTCGGGGGGGGGGGGGGGGAAGCGGGCAACTTCACACAGGTGGCTGTCACCCATTACCCATTTTTGGGCCTCCCAAAAATATCTCTTTCTCCGCTGTGGTCTGTATGGTACTGAGCTGTAATACACTTTTCCACCACTTGTGGCAGTAATGGCAATATGAAACAAACAGAAGAAGTCTGGAGCTAAAGTTTCTTAAGCGCAAAAATTATGACTAAAGTGGTGAAGCTGTATTTTTATTTAAACTTTAATTTTGACAATTTACTTAAGAAAGATATTTGTTATTAATTTTGTTTATTTATTTTAGAACAACATACTTATATGCACATGTATTTTTGTCAGTTATTTGAGTCCCTTCTTAAATTTGGTTAGTACCTTTTTTTTAGTACCAGGTAAGTTCCTGTAAAAGTTTCTGAGGTGGAAACGAACCTATTAATGCAGTGAAATGTTAGTCGATAGGTGTCCCACAAGGTTCTGTTTTAGGTCCACTTCTTTTCTCTGTTTTCAATCAATCAATCAATCAATCAATCAAAGATGATCTATTTAGCCTTAATCACAGGTGCCTCGAAGGGCTGCACAAACCACAATGACATCACTGGTCTGAACTCACATCCTGGGTGCCCGGCTGCAATGGATGCCAAGTGGGGACAGTTAATGCAAATTATTATTATTAAATAATTGTGTGAATGCTTCAAAGCATTCACACATATGGTTTTCTACACCAAAATTCATCTATTTATTAAACTTCTTCAACTTCTTCTTCTTCTCCAGATTTTGGCGCGCTCTACCTTCCACATTTTTCACCCGATTCAAACCGTTCCTACTTCATACTGTTCAGCCTATTCAGGAATCGCGGGCTTTCCTTTGACCAATTCCAAAAATTCCCAGCTTTCCCAGAATTCCGGGTTTTCCGGAACATTTTTCCCATTCAAAATGAATTGGCCATATTTTAGACTTCTGCCATTTCCACATTTTTCAACCGATTCAAACCATTCCACCTTTAACACATTACACCATCCTGGAAATTTAAACTACTTTTTTTTCAAGTTAAAAAAAATTCCAGGATTTTCCAGAATTCTTGGTTTTCCAAAGCCCTATTTCCACCCTTTTTTCTGGCAACTACTCCTTTCACATTTTTCAACACATTCCACCATCCAAACATTTTTCTTAATCAGGACAAATTCCCGGTTTTCCCTAAATTCCAGGAATTCCGTAATACCATTTCGCAATTTAGCATGTTACTGGCGACTTGTCCAGGGTGTACCCCGCCTTCCGCCCGATTGTAGTTGAGATAGGCTCCAGCACCCCCCGCGACCCCGAAGGGAATAAGCGGTAGAAAATGGATGGATGGACTACTTCAACATTTCTTGACGGATTTGGAAAAATTCCAAGACCAACCATTTCAACTCATTCAGATTTTTTTTTTTTTTACAATTTTCAAAAACATTCCAGATTTTCCCAAAATTCCCAAATTTTTTGGAGATACCCATTGAAATCAATGGGACATTTTTCAAAGTCCCACAACTCCCACATTTTTCATCTGATTCAAACTGTTCCAACTTCAAAATATTCAGCCTGTTTTGGAATTGTGTGCTCTACTTCAACAATTTCTTTAAAAATTCCAGGATTTCAGTTAAACTTCAGCATTGAAGCATTCAATGTCAATAAAACAGAAGAAATATGGTTAGCCCCCCCCCCCCCCCCCCCTCACCTCAGTACCCCATCATCATAAACACACAAACAGTTAAAACAGTTGACACTTTTAAATACCTGGGAGTAACCTTGGACAATAAACTCATCTTTGATCAGCAAACCACGGACATTCAAAAGAGAAGTCAACAAAGACTGTCAGCCATCCGTAAACTTAAAGGACTATACGTTGCACATCACCTCCTGTTATTACTGTACCAAAGCATCGTTCAACCCATCCTTCTGTACTGTTCCACATGTTTTTTCACTATGCTTTCTGTAACCGACCGGACCAAACTCACACGCATTACAAACACAGCAGCTAAAATCATCGGCCTACCCACACCCAACATCTCAGATCTAAACAACAGGTCCATCATTCGACTGGCAAACACAATAGTCCAGGATATGACTCACCCACTACACCAATACATCATCCCACTACCATCAGGGTGCAGGTACAGAACTATCAAATTCTGGAGGGCCCGCCTCGGGAAAAGCCTTATCCCTGCAGCTATAGCCACCCTAAACAGCAGGCCCGGCCGACCTGTCTGACAAGCCTGTAAATGTGTTGGTCATGTATGATGTCTTTTTGTTATTTTTGTTCGTGATGTGTAATGTCTATTGTTTAGATGTACTGCAGAGAAAATGAATTTCCCCAACGGGGACCAATAAATCTAAATCTAAAAAAAAAAAAATTCACACGTAATTCCTTCAGGAATTGCCTCATCTACTGAATAAATGAATTCATGATTTACCTCAAATGGGACTGTGCAGTGGCAGATCTTTGACGATGAATCAAGAGATAGGTTTGTTCAATTAGCACTTATATATCTCTCTCGTTTTCCATGTATTAAACTTGTGTATGTGACTAATACAAGCAAGCATCTGTGCAAGAATGACACATATTAGTGTTAATGATAAGACATGAGATCAACTTGTTTAATGTTTAACTGCTTCACGCTTTATGCAAACAGACTCTTTAGTATCGCTTATTAGACACAAGAGTCTCCTGAATGTTCACCTTTGGGTTCTGGGTGTTATCCCAGTGACTGCACCCAGGAGCTGATAAGCTAAGAGACAAAATCGATACAGGGGAATCACCACTCACCACTCGGCAGCTATGAGTGAAGAAATGGAGGCAGGCGATGAGACAGACTGGACGCAGTTGGAACCCAAGGACTCGGTCAAAATCTTCTTGACTGTCTTGTACAGTCTTCTTCTGGTCACAGGAATCCTGGGCAATTGTGTCACCATCCGAGTGACACAAGTGCTGAAGCGAAACGGTTACCTGCAGAAGAATGTGACCGACCACATGGTCAGCCTGGCTTGCTCTGACTTGTTGGTGCTCCTCGTCGGAATGCCAGTGGAGCTCTACAGCGCCATCTGGTTCCCCTTTACGTCGGCGTCAGGCGACGCCGCATGTAAGATCTACAACTTTGTTTTTGAGGCTTGCAGTTATGCTACCATCCTCAATGTGGCCACTCTTAGCTTTGAGCGCTACGTGGCCATCTGTCACCCTTTTCATTTCAAAGCCTTGGGCTGCAAACGTACGTCGGCCCTCATCACCTTCGCCTGGCTGGCGTCGGTACTCGTGGCACTGCCGTTGCTGGTTGCTACGGGAACACAAGGCCACATTCCTTTTTCGGCAGACACGCCTGTCCAGAACTTGACTTTCTGCACAAACCTAAAGGAACGCTGGTTGATGTACCGAGTCAGCATCTTTGTGGCTTTTATCGTCTACATGCTGGTTTTGGTCTGCGTGGCCTTCATGTGTCGCGCAATGATCCTGGTTCTGCGGGGAGTCCCAGGTTCTTTAGATGACGGAATCCCAAGATCGTCGAAGCATGAAAGCTCGAAGGTCAAGATAGCCAGGAAGCAGAGCATTATTTTCCTTGGTAGGTTCCAGCTTTTAAATAAATAAATAATTATTTTTATTGCAGTGATTTATATATATATATATATATAAATATATATACAGAACATTTACCATTTTATTAATCAAATTTACAATATTCTGTATTGTCTCAAGAAGCTAGAAGGAGCTCAGTTGCGTTCTTCTTTTCCGCAAATTGTCTGCTAGTTTATGCAACATTTTTTTAATTTAAGTCAGCTCTTTTGAAAATATCTGATGAATCTTTTAATGACGTATTTGTGTCCCATCTGGACCATCTTTATCCGTGCTTGGTTTGGCAACGCTGAAATAGACAACTCAGCAAAAAAAGATGTACGTACATTTTAAAGCATGACGTCAGTAAGGGTGCGCTCAGTGGCCGTTTGAAGGCAGCATTGGCAGTCCGGAGACTGGAAGGAGTAGTCCACGTAGGAGTAGTAGTAGTAGTAGTAGTAGTAGTAGTAGTAGCAGTAGATGTATTGATGGCAGCACCTGAGGAATGTTTTCACCTGTCCACAAACAATATTGTTGGATTATTATTGTTGATGATTGTCACTTTATTTAATGTTCATTATTCCCACGTAGTAGTAGTGGTTTTGTGCGTGCTTGTCTGCGTGTGTGTGTATGTGTGTGTGTGTGTGTGTGTGTGTGTGTGTGTGTGTGCGTGTGCGTGAGAGTGTGTGTGTGTGTGTGTGTGTGTGTGTGTGTCATTTCAGACACAAAGGTTGGTCTTATGTTTGCAGTTAGAGAAGTTAATGATTGGTCATTTCAGCACTAACTTGTAATCGTTTAGATCAGAGGTTCTTAACCCTTTTCACCTCAGGGCCCGCTCAAATAATAACACTGAATTAGTAATCTCACTCTGGATTTTACTGCTATTCAATAATTCTATCTAACCTATTTAGGGCCTGATTGACTAAAGGTTTGCGCGTACTAAAACTTGTGCTAACCTGATAGCACACACTGAGCTGATCTACTAAAGTTAAAGTTAAAGTTAAAGTTAAAGTCCCAACGATACTCACACACACTAGGTGTGGTGAAATTATCCTTTGCATTTGACCCATCCTGGGAGGTGAGGGGAGCAGTGAGCAACAGCGGTGGCCGCACTCGGGAATCATTTTGGTGATTTAACCCCCAATTCCAACCCTTGATGCTGAGTGCCAAGCAGGGAGGCAATGGGTCCCATTTTTATAGTCTTTGGTATGACTTGGCTGGGGTTTAAACTCACGACCTTCCAGTCTCAGGGCGAATACTCTAACCACAAGGGGTGTGCTGAGTGGATTGTGTCTCTTAAAGGAGCTGAATAAGGAGCGCAATCTTTTGCATCTCTGTCTTTATTAACATGCAAAATATATGCTGATCATCAAAAACGCCCACAAAAGGCCCTTTTCCATTGCAGGAACTTTTACAGGAACCTCCCCATTTACCCAGGTAAATAAAGTTCCCCCTGTGTTTCCACCAAAAACTACCGGGGTAGATTTAGTTCTTCATGAACTTTTCGGAGTTCCTTCCAGCTAGATGGGATTTCTGGAAGGTTCTTGGAACGTTATCGGGGGTGCCTTGTGTTGTCGAACGCTGATTGGTTGAACACCTTTGGGGGCGTTCCTAAAACATATTTTTCAAACGCACAAACTTTCGACTTGCAGGAACGTTTGTGGGGCATCTTTATGCTGAAGAACGCTGATCAGTGGAACTATCTTGCAGTGTTTTTACTCAGCCGTACTTTAAACTATATGCAGTTTATTTTTGTTTATTATTTTTACAAAGTTCATTTCGATACACGAAGCTACGAGAAGTGAACAGACTCTTTTAAACGTATTTACGAGGGAGTATGAAGCCGGACTCGAAGCAACGATCTCAGCTGCTTACTACTTTGACTTTGTTGGATAAATGTGAAATAAAGGAGGCAGCACACACGTGGAACGAAGGTAAATAACACCAAATATTAAGTATTTACTTTATTACATGTTGTAAAAGTACTCAGTGACACTCCATATGTGTAGTTATTAGCCTCAACTCGAGTGAACAGAATGCCAATGCTAACAAGCTAACGCCAGATTAGGGAAGGCTATGCAGAACGAAACTAAGACTGAACTGGCTACAAAGTAAACAAAAACAGAATGCTGGACGACAGCAAAGACTTACTGTGGAGCAAAGACGGCGTCCACGATGTACATCTGAACATGACATGACAATCAACAATGTCCCCACAAAGAAGGATAAAAACAACTGAAATATTCTTGATTGCTAAAACAAAGTAGATGCGGGAAATATCGCTCAAAGGAAGACATGAAACTGGTACAGGAAAATACCAAAAAAAGAGAAAAAGCCACCAAAATAGGAGCACAAGACAAGAACTAAAACACTACACACAGGAAAACAGCAAAAAACTCCAAATAAGTCCCAGCGTGATGTGACAGGTGGTGACAGTACACCTACTTTGAGACAAGAGCTATAGTGATGCATGATTGGTTATGGTGTAAAGTCATATCCAACAATTGCGACGACGACTTTTTACTGTCAACTCAGTTGAGTTTTTTAATGATTTCTGCTGGTGGTGTGCCACCGGATATTTTCAACGCAAAAAATGTGCTTTGGCTCAAAAAAGGTTGAAAAACACTGGTCTAGACTGCGACTGAGAAAAGGTGTTACAGATTATAGACGTGTGCTGCTGGTTCAATACCTGGCACACAGGTAGAAGCACGAATGTGCATAAAATGATCGTCTCCGTGGTAAAAGCAAAAGTATAGTACACGCAAAATCATCACTAATAGTACATGCCATTTCATTTTTTACGTTGTTTTGCGTGTGGTATTAGGAGCTTTGTAAATCAAACCCTTAGAGTTGTAGTAGCTCTTTACTAGTGCAAGTGGCAGCCACCACACATACACACGCACACACACACACACACATACATGCATGCACACACACACACACACACACACACACACACACACACACACACACACACACACACACACACACACACACACACACACACACACACACACACACACACATACACACGAGACCTCTGAAAAATGCCTACCTCTTTAGGACCACCCTTTCTAGATATATAAACGATGCAAATATAAAAAAGGTTAGCTTTTAGTTATTTTTTTTGTTATTTTTTTTTTTTTGTAATTGGTTTTTAATCTTCATTATTTACTTCAACTTATTACAGTAGGTCTCTATAAACATATTTTTTTATTTTTTATTAATAAGGGGGCACATTTCAATTTCTTGCACACACTTGTTATTACATATGTTGGCCAGAGAAGGAGAACTTCAGATTTTTACACACACGTGTTATTTCATATGCTGCCCAGAGGGGTGCACTTTTGAAAAATCCCTAATCTTGGGACCACCCTAATTTTCATAGAATTCACCACCAGGGGTGCAAATGAGACATTCTCTATTAGATGCAATGGTTTTCTGTATTGGGACCATGATTTATGTCCTAACTTGTTCACCGGTCGTCATATGGAAAGTACTTTTCCTTGTTGATGTCTCAAGAAGGGCAGAAATACAAGAACACACACACACACGCACGCACACAAACACACACACCTTTTAGAGGTTTACTTGTGCACATTTTCTCTCGTAAAATTCCACTGACAGACGGACGAACGGGTGGATGGATGGATCAAAGCTTAATTGTCGTACAACGTATGAAAGGAAATCGAGGTTCTCTCAAGGAATGTGTTTAAAAAGTAATAAGTTACTAAAACACTGGCAATACATGTCAATGTTTGAATACACAGTATACTATGGGTCTCATGTACTAAATATCTTATTGACCTGATCACTGACGTACAACAGCGCACCTGTCAGGTAAACATGCACAGTTTTGTTAAAAACGCATGTTGGATCTAAGAAAATTGCATGAATTTTTATACATGAATAATGCCACTGTTTTAATCACATGCGTGAACTCATATAGTCGATTATAAATAAATGTATGTATGTATGTATATTGTAAATACACTCACAATTCACTGCACTCTGAAATTACCCCTGATTTGGCCTCTTGTCTATTGAAAAATGTAATTTTACTGACTGAGCGTAGTGTATTTCTGTCACCTTTTGAAAAGAGTTTCACGTGGGTTTCTCTTGTCTTTCTGACCCTTTAGGCCTGATTGTTGGCTCCCTGATGGTGTGTTGGTTCCCCAATCAAATCCGTCGTCTTATGATGGCCGCCGTTCCTAAATCCCGCTGGACTGCAGCCTACTTTTGGAGCTACGTCACCCTCCACCCGGTGGCCGACACCTTCTTCTATCTCAGCTCAGTCCTCAACCCGTTCCTGTACAACGTGTCCTCCAGACAGTTCAGGGACGTCTTTGTCCAGGTGTTGCGGTGCCGCCTTACGGTCCAACACGTCAACAAGCGGGCCTTGAATTACTCCGGCGTGGCTTCAGCAAGCTCCCTCTAGCCTCTGCTGCTCAAGTCCTTGCGTCGCAGTCAGAAGGTCCGCTGCACTTTAGCAAAAGGTTCCTCTCAGGACCAAAGTGGCTCAGGGATGCGTTTGGATGGTCTGACAGCCCCAAAGGAGTTAGCTGAGGCTCTCACAACAAAGACATGTTAAAAACAAGAACAATGTAAATACTAAACGACTTTATTCATGTAGAAATCAGTGTTAATTTTGAGAGCCTTGACAAATACTTTTTTTTCTAATTTTAGTCATTTAAATTGTTTTAGTCGACTAAATTCCTCAATATTTTAGTCAACGATATTTACAGTAAATTGTCGGCCAAAATATAAAGTATTTTGCATATTTGAAGTTGCCTTGAAACCACTTTTATTAAAGTTATTGCAGGGCATCTCAAAAACTAACTTCACCAGAATTGTATCAATAAGTACATTTCTCACTAACCTCACTGAGTTATTATTTTAGAAGAAATTAAGCATTTTTTAAAAATGTTGAATACTATAGGACTAAAATTGTCATATCAAGAAACAAACTAGTTTCGTTCTATGTTGTATACAGCAACCAGTGTTGTAAATCTAGGGCGTGTATAAATATATTTATATATACATATATGTATATATACTGTATGTATATGTATATATATATATATATGTATATATACTGTATATACTGTATATATATATATATATATATATATATATATATATATATATATATATATATATATATATATATATATATATATATATATAAAATGTGTTAGTTAAGGTGGTGTCTCTCCAGGGGGAAGGGGGTGGGTGGGTGTAAGGAACAGCGTAACTCGGCCTGTCGCCATCACGTCTCCATCTCATCGCTGCCACCACAGCCTGGGGGGTTGGGGGGGCGGGGGAATAGACTATAGACTGCGGTGAAGTAGGCCGGCTTCGTCGCGTGAGGAAGCCTACAATTTTTGGTAGTGTTTTCCGCTCCATATGCTGAATGCCGATATACTATAATAATGCTTATTATATCAACTATCAGAGACAGCTTAAGGAAACTCTTCATTTAACATAATGTCCTTTTTTGCTGCTTCAACACAGCTCAATCAACACAGAAAAAGGTAATGTGAAATAACTTAGTTGTTAACTGTAGGTCAATAATGCTTGTCTTTCTCTCAGACAGACACACACACGCATGCATGCACACACCGCACAGTGAGCTAACGTTACGCTAAAAGCTAATTAGCCTTCACCTCAAGGACTGCGAGCGAGCTGAGCTGCCGCTTATGTTTCTAGAATGTCAACGGGCTCATAGTGATGTTACTAGTAGTTGACTGGGAGGTGTTTATTATAATTTGGGGAGAGTCCGCTGCCTTATGCTTACCTGCTAAACACCTTTCTGCTAACCCCACCACAAGAGCACTGACTCCATAACAAAAACAACAATATGATTAGGTTATATATACATGCGTATATCTTACATAAACAATGTATGAATACATTAGATATCTATATATCTTAGGGACCTATAGACTATATCTCTGTTGCTGCAGCAGCAGAGTTTTTTCTGTCTTGACACTTTGTATTGATATTTTGTATTACATTCTTCCTTTAAATTATGCTTAAGATTGATACACAAACAAAATAAACATTTTCATGAAGTAATTTATTGTTTTTAACACACTTTAAACAGATGCAGTCTTAGCCACTTACTAAAATAAAACATCATACGTCCATCCATCCATTTTCTACCGCTTATTCCCTTCGGGGTCGCGGGGGCGCTGGAGCCTATCTCAGCTACAAAACATCAGGTCAATATAAAATGCTGAATTTATCAACACATTACAAAACAATAAAAACACTTTTTTGACGAATACAAAAGCAATTTTTCAACATGAAACTTGTTGATTTCTATATAAGATAAAATGTTCAAAAGAGACCCATCATAAAAACCATTTAGCATCACAACATAAAGTGATGATGAATAAAGAAGCAATCACTTCTAGTAGGCTCCAGTGCACAAAGCTGCAATCATCAATCAATCAAAGTTGACTTATATACTCGTTAATCACAAGTGTCTCAAAGGGCTGCACAAGCCACAACGACATCCGATCCCAGATCCCACAGCAGGGCAAGTTACCTCGAAAGTTGGAGCTGGGAATGACGTCACAGCCAAGTTGAAAATCAAGATGGCCACATCCACGAAAGGTATTTTTGCGCTCGCATTGTATGAATATAAACAATTTATGGAAAATTATGGACACTTTCTACAACTTTCAAGCACAGTGGATGAGGAGGAAACGGAAGCTATTGCTAGCGACTGACAGCGTATAAATCATGTGAAATAAGTGTAGTTAACACTGCAGTGACATTAGAAGATAAACAAATCGAATATGGATGGTTTACTGCAACAAAAACTCATCAGAAGTGCCAATATAGGATATTATAGAAGCTAAGCAGCCATCTTTAAAACAAACTCGGGGGTGGTGAGAATGCTTTGACTTTCCCAGTTAAAAATCTGACCTCGAGGGGCGTTCCAGTTAAAATTCCGACTACGAGCTCGGAAATTCCAATTCCGCACTACAAATGAGACACACCATATGTGTTTTGTTAACTAATCATAGCATTTTGGATGGCTAACATGAGCTATCATTGTTTATACATTAGATCAGGGGTCACCAACCTTTTTGAAACCAAGAGCTACTTCTTGGGTACTGATTAATGCGAAGGGCTACCAGTTTGATACACACTTAAATAAATTGCCAGAAATAGCCAATTTGCTCAATTTACCTTTAACTCTATGTTATTATTAATAATTAATGATATTTACACTTAATTGAACGGTTTAAAAGAGGAGAAAACACCAAAAAATGACAATTAAATTTTGAAACAGATTATATTCAATTTCGACTCTTTAAAATTAAAAATTCAACCGAAAAAAAGAAGAGAAAAACTTTAAAAAAGAATTTATGGAACATCATTAGTAATTTTTCCTGATTAAGATTAATTTTAGAATTTTGATGACATGTTTTAAATAGGTTAACATCCAATCAACACTTTGTTAGACTATATAACAAATTGGATCAAGCTATATTTCTAACAAAGACAAATTATTATTTCTTCTAGATTTTCCAGAACAAAAATTTTAAAAGAAAATTCAAAAGACTTTGAAATAAGATTTAAATTTGATTCTACAGATTTTCTAGATTTGCCAGAATAATTTTTTTGAATTTTAATCATAATAAGTTTGAAGAAATATTTCACAAATATTCTTCGTCGAAAAAACAGAAGCTAAAATGAAGAATTAAATTAAAATGTATTTATTATTCTTTACAATAAAAAATTTTTTTTTACTTGAACATTGATTTAAATTGTCAGGAAAGAAGAGGAAGGAATTTAAAAGGTAAAAAGGTATATGTGTTTAAAAATCCTAAAATCATTTTTAAGGTTGTATTTTTTCTCTAAAATTGTCTTTCTGAAAGTTATAAGAAGCAAAGTAAAAAAAATAATGAATTTATTTAAAAAAGTGAAGACCAAGTCTTTAAAATATTATCTTGGATTTTCAAATTCTATTTGAGTTTTGTTTCTCTTAGAATTAAAAATGTCGGGCAAAGCGAGACCAGCTTGCTAGTAAATAAATAAAATTAAAAAAAATAGAGGCAGCTCACTGGTAAGTGCTGCTATTTGAGCTATTTTTAGAACAGGTCGGCGGGCTACTCATCTGGTCCTTACGGGCTACCTGGTCCCCGCGGGCACCGCGTTGGTGACCCCTGCATTAGATCTTAATAACAACATGACTGCAATTTTCAAGTTGCTTCTCTTGGATTGCTTTTGTGTATGTGTTTCATTATTTATCATTATTAGGTAATTGTGAAAAATATATACATTTGATACATATGTATATTATGTTAAACCACTAATGGTAACATTAGCTCACTGGTGGCCTTGATATATTATTTGGTTAGAAACATTTTACTTTGAGGAAGTTTTAAAGCGCTGGCTGAGAATCATCATTAAAAACAATGAATATAAAATAGAAAAATATATTACTGATTTATTTTTAATGAGTACTTCATAGTAACTTAAAAGTGTTATGTAATTCATAGCATAAACTGGCTGGCTGGGTCCTGACTGGCTAATCTAAACCTAAATCCAGATTTTAGAGAAGCACTCCAATAGACCTGTAGTCACTATTGGGTCCATTCAAAGAGGACTTCCAAATAAGAAGTTATTTTCCTTTGTGTGTTCCCATGTGTGTTTGCATGTTACTACTGTCAGAAAATCTTTTATTACACACTGAACAACTGAAAGGTTTTTCTCCGGTGTGTATTCTCATGTGTCTTTGCATGCTACTATTGACAGAGAATCTTTTCGCGCAGACTGAACAACTGAAAGGTTTTTCTCCGGTGTGTCCTCTCATGTGTGATTGCATGTTACTTTTGGTAGAGAATTTTTTATCACAAACTGAACAACTGAATGTTTTTTCTCCGGTATGCGTTCTCATGTGTATTTCCATACTATATTTGTAAGAAACTCTCCTACCACAAACTGAACAACTGAAAGGTTTTTCTCCGGTATGTTTTCTCATGTGTATTTGCAAACAATATTTGTGAGAAAATCGTTTACCGCAAACTGAACAACTGAAAGGTTTTTCTCCTGTGTGTTTTCTCATGTGCATGTGCATACTATATTTGTGAGTAAATCTTCTACCGCAAACTGAACAACTAAAACGTTTTTCTATTGTACCCGTTTCCATGTTCGTAGTCAAGTCATTGTTTCTGATAAGGCCTTTTGCCCAAACTGAACAACTATAGTGGGTTTGCACATTATGTGTGTCTTCAACTCTTTTACCACGAACTGAACAACGGAAAGGTTTTTTGCCTGTGTGTGTTCTCATGTGTTTTTGCATTTTACGTTTTTCAGAAAATATTTTATTGCAAACTGAACAACTGAAAGATTTTTCTCCTTTGTGTGTTCTCATATGTCGAGTCAAATTGGAATTTACAACAAACCTTTTTGCACAAACCGAACAACCAAAGGGTTTTTCTCCTGTGTGTGTTCTTATGTGTATTTGCATTTTACTTTTGGAGGAAAATATTTTACCACAAAATGAACAACTGAAAGGTTTTTCTCCTGTGTGTGTTCTCACGTGTAATTCCATATTTACATCAACGTCTGATGTTATGTCGTCACTATCTGATAGTGGAGCTAAGAGCTTGTCTGCTTGTGATCCTCCACAGTGGTCTTCATCAGCTTCTGTTGTCATGTGTTGAGTTGAGCTGCTGCTTGAAGGTTTCATCTCTCTCTTCTCCTCACTTGGACTGTGATGAAGCTGTGAGGACTCAGGTGGTTTGTCTTCATGGTCTTCAGTCTTCACAGAGACAACAGTCAGTGGAAACTTGGTGAGATCAGCCTCCTCTTGCCCTAGAATACACTCTTCCTTCTGACTAATCCACACTTCCTCCTCTTCCTCTTTATAATGAGGGGGCTGGGGTTCTTCGTCTTTCTCTTTAAAGTTAGGGGCATGAGGCTCCTCCTCTTCCTCTTTAACACATACGGGCTGTGACTCCTCATCCTCTTTATCATGAGGGAGCAGTGACTTCTTCTCTTCCTTTTTAATTTGAGGCGACTGTGGCTCCTCGAGGTGTTGTGGAGCCTTCTGCTCCAAAGTGAAGCTCCCCCCCTGCGGTTGAGGCACACTATCTTCTTGACGTCCAATCAGCTGGTGGACGTCTGCAGAACAAAACAGCAAAATAAACACATTTTAACTCAGACATGTCAAATAATAAATGTCTGCAGAACAAAACAGCAAAAGAAACACATTTTAACTCAGACATGTCATATAATAAATAGGGGACAGTATGATGTTCAAATATATAACTTATTTCATCTTGTGAGTCAAAGTAAGGCACTTTTTACTTCACGTTATTTGTACTGGTTAAAGCAAATCAACAACAGAGCATTTTCTTCATTGTGTATAATGTATAAGAACAAAGCCTCAACAAACAAAGTTCAATACCTTGAACTCACCAAATAAAATGGTACTCAGACCAGACTCGGCAGGGAAGTTTCTTTTGTTACATACAGTGAAAGTGTTGAAATACAAGAATCAAAGACCATCGCCTGAAACCCAGATGTGCCTCTAGATCACATGATTGCAACCCAGCGATTATGTTTATACAGTACTTTTTTCTCCAGAGACTCAAAGAGCTTTACATAGTGAAACCCATTATCTACATTTGAGCTACAATTAAACCAGTGTGGGAGGCACTGGGAGAATGGTTAGAGCAGGGGCTCCCCAAACTACGGCCCGCGAGCCGGATACGGCCCCCCAGCGTCCAAAATCCGGCCCGCGGGAAGTCCCAAGTTAAAAAATAAAATAAAATAAAAAACATTTTTACTATTATTTTTTAAAAATTTGTCATTACTAGTCCATTTTCTAACGTCTCCTAGCCACTCAGGCAAATCATATTGTCTAAAAATGCATTTTACCATCGATAACGTGACATGCAGCAAGTGCTCTCTTTAAGTCAATTAGTGCGCGAGGAATATATATATGTATGAATACACACATATATATATATATATATATATATATATATATATATATATATATATATATATATATATATATATATATATATATATATATATATATATATATATACATATATAGTGCGGCCCCCAGACAAATTGTTTTACCCCAATGTGGCCCCGGAGTCAAAAAGTTTGGGGACCCCTGGGTTAGAGTGTCTTGCCCAAGGACACAACGGCAGTGAATCGAATGGGGGGAAGCTGGAATCGAACCTGAAACCCTTAAGTTGCTGATATGGCCGCTCTATACTAACTGAGCCAAAACAGCCTCATTTCTAATTGTAAATTATTCCATATATGAAAACCCTTATATGATATACATATTTGTTTAACATTTGTTCATACCTTTGCTTTTGAGTACACATCAATCCCTCTTAGTTCATATTTACTGGTTCACTTCTGAAACATCTTCTGGAAGCATATTATTATTTACTTTATACATTATTTGAGCAGTTGTGTTTTATACAAGATCATTTACTTTTAAAATGTGTGACTTTATGAATCATTTGTTGGGTCTTGATAATAATTTCCATTAATTATTTGTATTACTCTCTTTTTGTAGTATGAATATTGTTTTGTGATTGTTTATATGTATGTCCCCAGACCTTTACAAAGTTGGTAATGTATACGTCAACTAAAGTTGCTTACAATAAATGCAGTTAATATTTGTTATGGCTGTATTTTGTTCTATTTAATATTTTGTTGTGTTCTTTATATAATTTTGTGTAGATTACATTTTAGCTTTACTTCAATAATAACTCATTTTACTTTTACTCTTTTAATTTCAATTTTATCCATCATAATATGTGTTTTACATATTTGCAATATACAAATATGATATATTTAGTTTTATGGAAGTTTAGTGATAGTTAATTAATGTCGGCCATCTTTTTATGGTCAAGTTCTCTCTGGATATAAGATGAGAGCTAAATCAAGCAGTATTGAAGATGAAGAATGGAAGGTTATTCTATACATAATTATATATAATTACACTCAGTGGCGACAATTAAAGACCACTTTCATCCAGTTCATTTGAGCAAAAGAAATGACGAAAGTGAAATGCTTATTGATTGTAATCACTGCGCTATGTGCATGTGCTTTTACTGTTATTTTCTTACTCTTATTTAATGTGAAAAACATGTAGTGTACAGTATGGGATTGCACAGGGTTAGGATTATAGCAAATGTTTTCAATTACCTTCTTGCAAAAACTACAAAATTTACATTACATATTTTTATTAATCAGATATTACTTTGGATTCTTGGTGACACGCGCAGAAAAGGTGCAATTTTGAAGCAAGGTTTTGTCAGGCCGAGTGTTACTGAGAGTGGAATTACCACGTTTGCTCAGACAAGATAATGTTGTTGTTGGATCTCTCGGCCTCCCGCATAATCTTTACTTCCGACACTTGTCTTTTTCTGGGTCGTGGGAAACTGTTGCAAATGTTTCACGCATTTTTGGCGAGCGGAGCATCCCCATGCTGCACAACATGGAATGTTTACTTGGCAAAAAACTCTTCAATTCAAAGAGATGTCGAGTGAGGATGTGCAGTGTAAGCTTAGCAGCGTCTTCAAGATGGTCTCCAATGTGGCGCCCCGTAGTCACGTGAGGGCTTTTGACAAATCATACCCTCTCAATATACGGCTTTGGTGGAAGTTGGAAAAAGACTTGTCTGCCTGCACTCACACTCGTGTTGGCGTAGAAGCCAAGAACAATGGACTTACCATTAATAAAACTTCATGTTTTAGCAGTAATTTAGTTGTCAGAAGTATTTGATACTCAAGTAAGTTATCAGTAATTTTATGACTTATAGCGGCCAAAATTATCGCGTTTCCTGTGTTTGGGGGCGGGGCTCCCTTAGAGAGTAAGAAGTTGTGGTATTCGGAAGGACTTAAGAGTAGAGCCGCAGCATTGAGAGGAGTCAGATGGGGTGGTTCGGGAATCTGGTCCGAATGCCCCCGGGACGCCAGTCCTTGAGGAGATGTTTAGGGCACGTCCAACCGGTAGGAAGCCACAGGGAAGACCGTGGGTCTCACAATCACTCTTTTCACTAAGGAAACCCCGCCCCCTAAAGCAGGAAAAGCGATCATAACATTACTGATAACTTATTTGAGTACCAAATACTTCTGACAACTACGTTACTGCTAAAATGTTTATTCACGTAAAGTGATGATAAGTCCATTGGTCTTGACTTCAACGCCAACACCAATGTGTTGTGAGGACGGCGGAAAAGATCATCAGGACTCCTCTTCCTCCTATCCATGAAATCGCAAAAAGCTGCTGCCTGACCAGGGCTCAGAAAATCTGCGGAGAGTCCTCCCACCCCCACCATGGACTGTTTCTACTGCTGGACTCTAGAAAGAGGTTCCGCAGCCTCCGTAGCAGAACCTCCAGGTTCTGTAACAGCTTCTTCCCTCAGGCCATAAAACTCTTGAACGCATCATAATAAGCCCCTCAATTCCCCCCAAAAACGGATTAACTCGCTGGAATATAAAGACATCCATAAACGTGAATGCATATGCAAAAGTGCAATATATTTATCTGTACAGTAATCAATTTTTTTACACTACCGTTCAAAAGTTTGGGGTCACCCAAACAATTTTGTGGAATAGCCTTCATTTCTAAGAACAAGAATAGACTGTCGAGTTTCAGATGAAAGTTCTCTTTTTCTGGCCATTTTGAGCGTTTACTTGCCCCCACAAATGTGATGCTCCAGAAACTCAATCTGCTCAAAGGAAGGTCAGTTTTGTAGCTTCTGTAACGAGCTAAACTGTTTTCAGATGTGTGAACATGATTGCACAAGGGTTTTCTAATCATCAATTAGCTTTCTGAGCCAATGAGCAAACACATTGTACCATTAGAACACTGGAGTGATAGTTGCTGGAAATGAGCCTCTATACACCTATGTAGATATTGCACCAAAAACCAGACATTTGCAGCTAGAATAGTAATTTACCACATTAGCAATGTATAGAGTGTATTTCTTTAAAGTTAAGACTAGTTTAAAGTTATCTTCATTGAAAACTACAGTGCTTTTCCTTCAAAAAATAAGGACATTTCAATGTGATCCCAAACTTTTGAACGGTAGTGTATATCTGCACCTTATTGCTCTTTTATCCTGCACTACAACAAGCTAATGCAACAAAATTTCGCTCTTATCTGTACTGTAACGTTCAAATTAGAATGACAATAAAAGGAAGTCTAAGTCTAACACGAGTGTGAGTGCAGGCAGACAAGTCTTTTTACAACTTCGAATCGCTGCACGGACAAACAAATCTTACACGGCAGAAATTACGTATAAAAAGACAGCCAATCAGGCTTCCTGCTTCACACACATCTGATTACAGACACACACATTTTTTTAAACACATGCACACAACTCTTCAGTACGGACACACACATTTTATTACGCACACACAACTCTTGCAAAAGTCACATGTAAAAATACAATGTTTTTGTCAAAACAAAAGCCTATCGAGGTTTTCTGGTTCACACAAATTTGAATACAGACACACATTTTTTACAAACACACACACATCAAAATAAGGACAAATGTCTTTTTACCCACATATAAATCATAAATCATAATACAGACAGACAACTTAAAACACACGGCTCTGATTACACACACACATTGAGATACAGACACACACATTAGTACACCGACACGTGAAGAACAAAGATGTGCAGATTAAGAGATCCGTTTGCAAATACTTTTGCTACAATCATAATTCCATATTCCGCAGCCAAGCAGGCTAAACTGTCAATCATGGACGCCAAGATGTGACAGAAAAGCAGCGACCAAACTGGATTGCTTAACCCGGCAGCAAGACGCCAATGCGAGCAGATCAGAGATAAAACAAAACATGAATCATTTTTTGTTACTACTATACTCGGCTCACACGTACAATGTTTCCAGTTTTTGAATATTTTGAAAATTCCAATCATCCAGGGATGTTTGGTCATGTAACCTAAGCCCCCATAACCACTTTTATATTGTCTCTATATCATTATAGTTAGCTATACCATTGGTTTTATTTATAAGCCATCTAACCACTAATAGTTTTTTAGTCATGTGACCAAGAACCCCAAAACCACGTTCATATTATTGTTGTTGTTATTTTGGGTTGTTTTTTTAGTTTTTTTTTTGCAATGTTATACTCAGCTTGTGTATTGGTTTTTCCAGTTTGTGATTTTTTTGGGTATTTTCATTTATTTATTATAATCGTCAATAGCATTTTAGTCATGTGACCTAGAACCCCAAAACCACGTTCATATTATTGTTGTTTTTGCAATGGTATACTCAGCTTATGCATTTTTTTCTCCAGTTTATTTATTTTTTTGTTTTAATCATCAATAGCATTTTAGTCATGTGACCTCAAACCCCAAAACCACGTTCATATTGTTGTTGTTTTTGCAATGGTATACTCAGCTTATGCATTTTTTTACAGTTTTTGAACATTTTGAAAATGCCAATCATCTTGAGATGTTTGGTCATGTGACCTAAGCCCCCATAACCACTTTTATATTGTCCCTATATCATTATTATACTCAGCTATACCATTGGTTTTATTTTTAAGTCATCTAACCACTAACAGTTTTTTTACTCATGTGACCTAGAACCCCAAAACCACGTTCATATTATTGTTGTTGTTATTTCTGAGTTGTTGTTTTTTGCAATGTTATACTCAGCTTATGCATTCAGCTTATGCATTTTTCCAGTTTGTGATTATTTTTTTGTATTTTCATTTATTTATTATAATCGTCAATAGCATTTTAGTAATGTGACCTAGAACCCCAAAACAACCGATACACTTGTCAGCTGCGATATTCTCTTATGTTATGTGACTGTGGAGTAAAAAGCAAGTATATCTCCACCTTTAGTCATAACTGTGGACATATGTTACAAACATTGTATTAGATGATAATATATGGATGTTATGCTTACTTTGAGTGTGATGAAGATGTGAGGACTCAGGTGGTTTGTCTTCATGGTCTTCAGTCTTCACAGAGACAACAGTCAGTGGAAACTTGGTGAGATCAGCCTCCTCCTGCCCGAGAAGATACCCTCTCTCCTGACTGATGCACACTTCCTCCTCTTCCTCTTTAATGTGGGATGGCTCTGCCTCCTCCTCTTTTACACAAGGGGGATGCAAATATTCATCTTCAATGTGGGGGGACTGCTGGATGTCTGTTGGTTAAATAAGTAAATATTAAAAGTAGTTTTTGACTGAAACTGCTGACACAATGAGATTTGTGTTCTTGTGTGTTGTGATAAAGGTGTGTGATTAAACAACCAATAAAACATGGAAAATAGTTCATTTTGTCCTAGCCACTAAAATGAGTTCAAAAGCAGTCCAGTAAATAAAAAATAAAAACGGGCTAAGAAATTTGGGGGGCGGGCAGCATTGATCAAAACATTTCTAAAAGACAAATCAGAACTTTTTAAACCTCCGGTGTAAAGTGATTAACCATTTGTTTTCTGTATACATGTCGGCCTATTACACCTGAGCATTATATATACCCTTAATCTTGTAAAGGCATAGTCCCACCATATGTTAAATATCATGGATATAAAAAAAACATTGTCCCTAAAATATTCACAATATGTTTTTGTCATCAATTAAAAATACCTTTCTCCCTTTTTAGGGATTTTGTAAGCCATATTGATTACAATGTCAAATGTATTTTGTGTAAACATGTTGATACACTTTGTTACAAACTGAGAGGAACATCAACCTCTCATAAATATTGTGTCTGATACAGTCTAGTTTTCATGTTTAATATAAAAACAAAGCCATGCATCATCATCCTAACAAGACAATTCACCTTCCTAAAAACAATATAGTTAAGAATAGTGTTAATAATCACATATAAAGTGAGTAAACATGTGAGAGTAAGAAGTAAACAAACCTGTTCTGTGTAACACAACTTGATGTTTCTTGAAAACAGCGTCCATAGTTGATGTTGTCGCTCCTTCTCCTCTTTTGTTGGACAAAGTTTCTCCTCGTACTCTGCTGCCGTTCTTTCGCACATTTTCACACAATCACAACACTTTACACTCACACTTGATCTCTGCTTAGCGATGTGTTGATAACTTCCACGTCTCTTTGTTAGCAGCTAACAAGCTAAGCTAACTAGCAAGCTAAGCTAGCAGGAAAATCGACAAAGTACGCTCAGACTAATGTATCTGAATACAAACCATTAATATTTACTATTTAGATATTTAACCTATTACACGACATATGTGTGTGCATGTACGCACTGATTAAGAACCCAGTCTTTCCGTCAAACGCCATCTTGTTTTTCCTCGTCTTTGTTTAGTTATCGCGCAGTGTTGTCAGATCTCGCGAGAGAAACAAAAACCAACACTTTTTCTTCTTTTGATTTTCGTGTTATGTAAAATTACTATTAAAGTATCGGTTCATATCCGGAACACTGGCATTAAACATACAACGGTGTGGCTCGGCGAAGTAAGTGTGCATCAATTATTAATGTCCCAGTGAAACACACGTTGGCCAACATTCATTCCAGGTTTGAGACCTTGTAGACGCCAAAACAGGAGGAAGAAAAAACAAGATGGCGTTTGATGGAGAAGACGTTATTGTGGTTAATAACGTTACTTAAATAATCAGTGCATACATGTACACATATATGTCGTTTAACAGAGTACACATCGTTAATATTTATTTATATCCGGATACATTAGTCTGAGAGCACTGTGACGCTTCTCGTGCTAGCCTGCTAGCTAGCTTAGCTTAGCTTGTTAGCCGCTAACAAAGAGGCGCGGAAGTTATCAACACGTCGCTAAGCAGAGATCAAGTGTGAGTGTAAAGTGTTGTGATTGTGTGGAAATGTGCGAAAGAACGATCGCAGAGTACGAGGAGGAACTTTGTCCAACAAAAGAGGAGAAGGAGCTACTGGACGCTGTTATCAAGAAACATCAAGTTGTGTTACACAGAACAGGTTTGTTTACTTCTTACTCTCACATGTTTACTAATTTTATATTTTATTGTTAACACTATTCTTAAATATGTTGTTTTTAATAAGGTGTATTGTCTTGTGAGGATGATGCACTGCTTTGTTTTTATATTGTTCATGAAAAGTAGACAGTTTCAGACACAATATTTATGAGAGGTTGATGTTCCTCTCAGTTTGTAACAATGTGTATCAACATGTTTACACTAAACTCACACAGTCACCAAATATATTTGACATTGTAATCAATAGAATTTATAATTTCATGGCTAATGTCACTTCCTGATTCTGACCTACATGCATATATAAGTGAAAGTAAACATGTATTGTCAATCATTTTTCAATAAGCAAAGTAGTCAACATTTGTTTTATTAAAAGAAGATAAAGCTGACTGACTTTCCTTCAGCGTGTAGTAGATGGTCTCCAGGTGAATGTGGGAGCTGTGCTCTAAAGAGGAATTGTTGATGGACATACTCCATAAAAACACCACTTAGTAAAACATGTTTTGTAAGAGTTCCTTTTGGCCCAGCCACAAAATGACCATAAAGAACATTATTTTATAAGATGATAAAAACATAGAATTACTGTGTTTAAGTAGATTTGTAATTATATTTTTTTTCTATGATATTTCAATAAATGTAACGACTATACCATTACAGGGTTATGAGGTTTAGGTGGACATGTGTATGTTGCAGGTCCCAGGTAGCCAGGACAAGCAGTCAGATAATAATGTCCTGTTAAACAGGAGGAAAAAGCACACAGAACGTTTCAGTTGTTCACAGACTGGTCGCTCTCATCAGAATTTATTAACAGAAATTACAAATCCACAATTCACTTCCCATATCTTTTGTCACTTTGTATTATCATGTCAATGTCTTTTACTTTATCTTCACCTCTATTTTCATCAAAACACTCAATAAACTATCATTAAACCGTTACTGTATCACTGGAGTTATAATGACCATAACAATACTGTATGCCTTTGCCATATATTTTCACATAACCCACATCATCACTCCAAAACATACAATATAGTGCCCAATTAGACATTATTTCACTGTCTTGTCTTTCTCAGGAATATTCACCTTTAAATTAATGCACTTTTTAGCAACATTCATTTAAACACTTTACTTGTCTTCATATTCTTCTTCTTATAATAGCAGCTTTAAGTTACTGTACTTGAAATGTTCATTGACCATTCCTGAGAGCTTAACTTATATAACCATGTCTAAACACAACAAAATAGCATGTAAAACCTCTTTCAGAACACACACATTATAAATAAAAAAAACATTATAAAATCAATAAGAAAACGGGAGCTCTAATTTGGGAGTCTAAATTAGGATCAGAAGTTCCTATATAAACATTGCACACTCACGTCGCCATTTTGTATTGATTACTGCAGCTGTGCACTGGATTCATTCACAAATACTAACTACAACTCGCAAACACTTTAGAGTTAGGCTCCACCATCAGAATGTGTACTTAAACTTATAAAGATCACATGGATATTATTCAGTGAGTTGATTCACCAAAACTAACCTGTTAAACAGGAGGAAAAAGCACACAGAACGTTTCAGTTGTTCACAGACTGGTCGCTCTCATCAGAATGACAAGACACTTCCGGTCTGCAGGTAATAGCTTTCAATTGGGAAGAAACGCCCTACTGCCCCCTACTGACCAATGTGAATACTGATAAATGTGGAATGACAGCTCCAAAAACGAATTCAAACCACAAAATAAAATAAATAAATCAACACAAAAATGTGACACATTATGGGTGGGTCACATATACAGAATAAAATGGTTACTCACTTTACACCGGAGGTTAACAGTTTTAATATGCATTTTAGGAATGTTCAATCACTGCTGGCTCATCTTTTTAAACGCTTTTCAAATTGCCCCTACCTCCAAATTCCAAGTCCTATTTCTACCTACCTCACCAAACTTACTGTACTAATTTTGAGGTGATTTAGTGGTGAGGACAAAAGGAACTCTTTCAAATATTTTATTTGGTTGTTTAGTTACACACTTTTTAACACAACACACAAAATAACACAATTAATCTAATTGGGTCACAGTGTCAGTCAAAAACTCATTATATTCTCTCTTAATCTTATTTACCTATTTACCCAACAGACGTTCAGCAGCACCCCCACATTAAAGAGGAAGAGTCACATAGCCTTCATGTAAAACAGGAAGAGGAGGAGCCACAGCCTTTCCACTTTAAAGAAGAAGAGGAGGATCTCTGGGTCACTCAGGAGGAAGAGTGTCTTCTAGGGCAGGAGGGGGCTGATCTCACCAAGTTTCCATTGACTGTTGTCTCTGTGAAGACTGAAGACCATGAAGACAAACCACCTGAGTCCTCACAGCTTCATCACAGTCCAAGTAAGCACAACATCCACATATCATCTAATACAATGTTTGTAACAGATGTTCACAGTTATGACTAAAGGTGGAGATATACTTGCTTTTTACTCCACATTCACATAACATAAGAGAATATCGCAGCTGACACGTGTATCAATGATTAACATCCAGGCACCACAGTTATGACTATAGGTGGAGATATACTTGCTTTTTATCTCCACATTCACGTAACATAAGAGCATATCATATCGCAGCTGACAAGTGTGTCTACTGTGTAGTTAAAATTAGAAGGTCAGCCATCACACTGACTTCCAGTCCCTATTAATGTGTGTGCTGTAGCGTGACGAAAATATGTATGGAGGTGGGGACTATTGGTGCAATTAAAATTGGGGCATATCAGTGGCATGGTGGGTCCATACCATGTTGAGACCCCCAAACCCTGAGTGTCTAACATGCAGTTAAAATTGAGGGATGGACGAACAGGGGCCAAGTCAGACAGACTGGAGCCCCATAGAAGCATCCTCATCCCCACGTCACGCCTTTCCACAGGTCAACCCCTCAAAGTTTTACAGGTGTGTGTGCTGTAAGTAGGAGGAGCTGGGAGCCCACAGAAAGCCCCCCCAGCCGATGCAGAAGGCAACCGAAACATACTGCCAGGAAGTCAGCCCCCACAACCCAAGACCCTGGAGGCGTCCCGAGGCAAGCAGAATCCCACAACTATACAAAAACCACAACCAAAATTAAAAAAAAACAGCCCCGCTGTCAGGTTCAAACACCGATGACATCTATTAAACAGACAAGAAGCAAGGAATTAAACAGAGACAGGATTCAATTTGGCTCAATGAGGAGAAACGTCTGAGCTGTACTCCTTGTACAGGCTTCCACCACGCTCTGGCAAGAGGATTGCACGCCTCCTCTTTTATTTGGACTTTCCCTGATTACATGGCCACAGCTGTTTCTAAGGGTAGAGGGGGGTCATAAACAGCCGTTGCCCTCGGTCATAAAACAGTTCAAAGAAAAGATGCCTGGAGCTTGCGTCAGGTCCCGCTTCCTCTCCACTTTGTAGATCTCGGGTCAAGACAAGATCTTCCTGTGGATTACAATAGATCAAAGAAACTGAACCCCTCCTGTCTCCTCCCATCGTACACAGTGGAGTTTTACAAGCCTTCTGCTTGGTAAGATCAAAGACAGCTTTTGTCCTCTCGCCGGGAACTCATGGCAACTAAAAGTTTTGTGATAACTTAGATACAATTATTCTGACACCCGCCCCCTGGCAGGGGATCCTCTAATACACACAACTAAAACAAAAAACAAAACGACCAAACAAATCCACTGCCAGCAAAACCATCAATGCGCACAAAAAGTACCACACACACGCCAAAATCTCCCAACCAAGCTGCACTTCTCCTAACAACCAAAATAAATAGCAGCACAATATGCCGTCCCAGCAGAGGAAACACCAAAGACCGTCCCTTTCCTACAAGAGCCACACCATCCCCATATGCGTGTCCGAACATGCCTTTCCTTCCCCACTTCAATCCACAAACGCTCCAGAACTTTCCCGACTAAATGCAAACCGGGCGGACAATCACTCCACCCCCAGCCCGCCCGCCACCAAACAAAGTCCGCGCCCGCCCGCCTCATCACGACTGTGCAGAGTCTACACTGACAACTTCGTGCAAAAACTGCACAGCCCCCTTGCTCAATGCGAACACCGCATCCAAGCTGCACAGACCGCAATGCGTTTACACAAGTCCAGACCGGAGAACGATGCCTCCCAACAGGGAAAGACGCCAACACATCCCGCCCACATGCCGGCACCTAAGCCAACCAGCAAGCCAACCCCAGCTGGCCCCCAATTACGGCCACCCGATCACTCCAATACAACACAGTAACGACAACCATAGGTAGCTCCATAGCGGCCACCACCGCCCGTCTGCAGCACAAACACCCATAGTTAAAAGCACACCAACCTCATGATATGACATTTCTACATAATTTAGGACAATAGTTTAACATTTTAAACATAATCATACATTTCAAACGTCTTCTGATTTACTTTATTTTTGGGTTCCTGTTTTTCGTTCCTTTTGCTCGTCGAACGTTGTTCTTATTTCTCCTGTTTACTGTTCAATTCTATTATCTGTGAGCAGCTGTGTAAGATTTTACTGCTGTTTTTTTTTTCTAATACTCATACTCAAATTGCTTCTGATTTCCCTGATGAACGACATGGTGACCATCTTGAATGTCAACGTGGTGACTGATGACATTATCAGAACACATGCTGGTGCAGGACAAGGTTTCATGTGACTGAGCAAAGCTGGAAAACCTTTTTATCTTCTTGTGTCCTGCAGACGTCTGTGAAGAACATCTTCTCCCTGAGCAGCAAGAATGGACCTCCAGGATGGAGCAGAAAAAACAGCTTCCCCCCCACATTAAAGAGGAGGAGGAGTCTCGGCCACCCCACTTTAAAGAGGAAGAAGAGGAACACAGCATCAGTCAGGAGGGAGAGTATCGTGAAAAACTGGAGGAGGTTGATGTCACCAAGATGCCATTGACTGGTGTGATTGTGAAGAGTGAAGATGATGAGGTCAAAGGTGAAAGTGAGAAGAGAGAGGTGGAGCCTCCAAGCAGCAGCTCAACTCAACACATGACAACAGAATCTGATGGAGACCACTGTGGAGGATCACAAGCAGACAAGATCTTAGCTCCACTATCAGATAGTGACGACACAACGTCACACTCTCCTGACACTGCTGATGAAGACTCTAAAGCTGATAAGACATGTCACACTGACAACACACACTTGACATGTTCTCACTGTGACAAAACTTTTAAATACCGTTGTGATCTTAAAGTGCACATGAGAATACACACTGGAGACAAACCTTTTTCCTGCTCAGTGTGTGGTAAAGGTTTTGCACGAAAAAATGTATTGAAAGAACACATGCAAACACACACTGGAGAAAAACCTTTTTTTTGCTCACTGTGTGGAAAAGGTTTTGCACGAAAACATGTGTTGAAAGAACACATGAGAACACACACGGGAGAAAAACCTTTTTCCTGTTCAATCTGTGGCAAAGATTTTGTAAGAAGACAGTATTTAAAAGCACACACGATAATGCACACCGGAGAAAAACCTTTTGCTTGTTCAATCTGTGGAAAAGCTTTTGTACAAAGTCAATATTTGAGTATACACATGAGAACACACACCGGAGAAAACTATTTTACCTGTTCAATCTGTGGTAAAGGTTTTGTACGAAGTCAATGTTTGAAAGTACACATGAGAGCGCATATCGGAGAAAAAACTTTTATCTGTTCAGTTTGCGGTAAAGGTTTTGTACAAAGTAACAATTTGAAAAAACACATGAAAATACACACTAGAGAAAAATCCTTCACCTGTTCAATCTGTGGTAAAGATTTTGTACAAAGACCGCATTTAAAAGTACACATGAGAAAGCACACTGGTGAAAAACCTTTTTCTTGTTCAATCTGCGGTAAATGTTTTACACAAAGTCAGAGTTTGAAAAGACATGTAAGATTGCACACTGGAGAAAAACCTTTTGCCTGTTCAATATGTGGCAAAGGTTTTGTACAAGGTCAAAATTTGAAGGGACACATGAAAATACATACTGGTGAAAACCCCATTCCTGTTCAAGCTGCAACAAACTTTTGTGAGGGATCAAAACGGATAACACACATGAGAACACACACAGATGAGAAAGTGTTTAGTTGCAGTGTGTGTGATGAAAGATTCTCTTATAAGTACCAGTGTAAGAAACACAAGTGTGCTGGTAAGAACAGCAGCAAATGAAGCTGCAGGATTTTCAATCAACCATCAAGACTTTGATAACTTTGAGTTTCTAATAACATCAGCACAAATTAAATGTGTGACACTGTTGTGTATGTAACACAATGTTGTTAGTATGCTTCTATCATTAATAGATTATATATTTTAGATGAGTGGTTTTTCAGTCAAGTACATGCATTAATATTCAATATTGTTTACATTTATTTAAAAAGGAACAGCAGAATTTGACTGAAAATGTGAGAGTAAACAGTACAAAACATGTGTTACATACAATGAACATTGAGTGTGTATATATAGATAATCATAATGCCCTTTTATACTTATTTATAGACGTGTGTTTGTATGAGTTTTTGATTTAATAAAGTGTTACACATTTTCATTTGTTTATTTCATTTGTAAATGATTCAATAGATGAACTCCTAAATTTTCAGCCAAGGCAATAAGTCGGTTTCCCATTCAAATTTGTACTCATTTCAGCGAAGCTGATGTTGAAAGTGTATGAAATCTTCTTTTATCCAAGACCCCTGGATTGCAGCCAAAAAGCAACAGCCTTGACCACCTTCCAGTTAAAGTGGAGATCATCGGAGAAGGTATCTGCAATAACCGATAAAAGGTGGGATTTGCACCCCACCCAAAGCATTTGTTGTGGCATGGCAGCCATCAGTTTATCCACATGTCATATACTCGGTTCTTCATGAGGTGCTCAGGTATGTTGCGAAAGAATTCATGATGAAACACAGGACCTATACTATTTTTTTCCTTGCCTATTTATAGAGGTCAGAGGGAAGGCAAGACAAACTTATTTCAAATAGCGGACCTTTTGTGGGATGCAAATGTGATAACCACTACACTATGGAAACTGCTGCAAAGAAAATGACTTTAACAAATTAGTCCCAGTCTAAATTTGTCTGTTTTCAGGCCCACACCAATCATTACAAAACCACCCTTTGTCGCATTCCTCTTATTGTTCCCCAAGTCTTGGTGCAATCAGTCAAATTGAAGATCACCTGCGTATACGCCAGCGATCTCCACTTAGACTGTAAGGTGATCGAGACGATTGCTTTTCGGCTGTAATCCAGAGGTCTTGCATTTCCCACAAAAACGGATTTTGTACTTTTCCCAACATCAGCTTAGAAAAAATTTGTAAAAACTCCAAGGAAAAACAGACCTATAGCGCTGGCTGAGAATCAGACCCAGGTCTCTCGCATGACAAGCCGGTATGCCACTGATGTGTATTACTGGTCTTGTCATCCTCGTCTGGACAGAAGGATGACACGGCAGTGCGGCTGGATCAAAAGAGACGTCGGAGACGCTTTACTGAACTAAAAGTTGCTTTATTACAAGCGAGCGTCATTATACAGGACTGCAGTTCCTGGAGGAGGTCAAGTCAAAGAAAATGAGGCACTCCTGACTTGTTTTTATATTCCCAAAGTAGAGGTGTTTGTTTCCTCTTGGTACTGGACTGCCAACACTATAGGTACGGACACAGTGGACTTAAAATGACTAAATGCTGAGAAATTTGTCAGGAATGAAGGGTTAGAATCCCACCTAATTGTTTTCATTTTTTCGCTGTTTAAAATTCACCCGCAATCCTTATTTTGAGTCACTGACTCTGACGAATGATTTTCACTTTGGAAAGACTTGCATCTGAATTTTGAGTTGTGCAACAAACAGTACTAAAGTACTGTGTTTTACTTCTGTGGGACCATGCAGCATTACTGAGTCCACACATCACAACATTCAGAGAGGAATGCTGTGATTACTTCTCAAAGTTCAACAAGATGATAACTGATGAAATAAGAGGTACATAAATAATCTCCCCATTATGAGATTGAACCCCGGTCTTCGGCTTGACAGGCATAGATACAGTCCCGGTTGTGTCTAGAATAAAAGAGGGCATTTCCTTAGAGTCATCAGGCCTCCGTCAGTTGTAACGACTATGGAAACTTCTTTGAGTAAAACATTGTAATAAACATCATGGAATCAAAAAAAGATGGAATAATTCTCCAATGGATCTGGGATGATTCCCTTTTCATGGTGGTTCCACGGGAACTCCCATTTTCCCTGGAAAACAGTATTTTGGTCAGCAAATGGGTCCATCTTAAAGCTGTAAGGGAATAATGAGATAAACAAGGGGACGTAGTGTTCCCCTTCACACCTTATAGACATTGTTCAAAGGGAGACATTGTTCTGTCACACCGCTTGGAGGCTCCAATGAAGGATCACTAGAATGTCAGGCTTTAAAATATTCAAATTATTATTGCGATATTTCTTGTGAATTTGTTGTTTTTGTATTGACTTATATTCTTTTTAACATAATTTCTTTGATTTATCGTAAAAAAGAAACCTTCTCCAGCCAAGTGACTTTTGACCTATTTTAATTTACCAGTTCATGACCTTTTAATTAATATTTCTGCTTCAACTGTATAACTTCTAATAATACTTGTAGATCATTAATTTAATGTATTTGTTCTTGGGGTTTTTTTTAGGGTTATTTTATTTATTTATCCTATGTCCTGTAAAGTAACATTTAAAGGCTTCTCAAACGTGATGTTGATTAGGAGTTTTTGTTATCTACAAAACATTCTTTGATAAATCTTCTGGTAATGTCAAGGAAAGAATCGTCATTAAAAAGCGATAATACGATGATTTTGCAGTAACCACGTCCCCTGGAATATTGTTGCTCATTGATGTAACCAGACTATGATCTGATATCAAACTGCCACCATATACAACGGTTTATTATTCTAGGAACCAATAAAAAGGGAATTTAAAAAAAATCAACTTGCCTGTTGTCCATTGCACCATGTATATGTATTTTATTTAACAAACACCAGATATCATTAAGATCTAATGATGCAACCATTTCCTGAATTGCACTAAGTGCATGGGCTTGGTTATTAATTGGGAAACACCCTACAGGAATGTGTGAACAATGTAGAGTATTAGAAACAGTAGAACACGTTGTTTTAATGGAATGTACTAAATATAATATAGAAAGACTGACTATGACGGCAAAACTGAGGGTACTGGAGTCTGGGACCTGTGGATGCGGCGCAGAAGAGCCTGATAAATCTTGCAGACACTGAAAATGGAAGGGATCTTGCCTTCCTTCATACTTCCTCCAAACGGTCCATTTGGAATTTTGTTCAAGTGTGACGTCAGCGAATTATCCATAAATTAAAGAAACTTACCTAACATCCTTGCGCTGTGCCACATCTCCACAATAAAACTCCCCAAAAATAATATGGAAGATTTTGAATAATACTTCACTCGAGGAAAGACTATCCTGCACTACAACGAGCTAATGCAACGAAATTTCGTTCTTATCTGTACTGTAAAGCTCAAATTTGAATGACAAGAAAAGGAAGTCTAAGTCTAATGTAATTATAAAATACAACTGAAGATGGCAGTAATGCAACACATATGGATGCCCGCTGCCGTAAAACTGTAAAGAAGAAGAATAACCTGTGGAGGGCAGTGTCACGCCAAATTTCTTTCCCCTACAAATCCCCCCCACCCCCCACCCCACCCTCCACCCCCATTTACTTCCGTGGTCATGTTTCCTCTTACGTCATTGACAGCTATCGATAGCACTTCGGCTTTGACTGCCCGTCGCTGGATGGATACTTCGTCTTTAACAGCTGCTGGAATCAGAAGAAATCGACTATTGTTTTTTTTGTACAGGCGCGAAACAGGACAGTCGCGTGCCGGTTAAGGACCCCGGCAACTTTGTGACTTTATTGGACGCAGCCCCGGAAGTAAATGGGGGGGGGGGGGGGGGGGAGATTTGGCGTGACTGGTCTGCTGGAAACTGAAAGAAGAAGAAGAAGAACGAGGAAAAAGCAATATGGCGCTTGATAAGAAGGCCTAAACGTTGGCATTATAGTTCTGTATTTTTAATTAGTGCATACATGACGTTTAGTGAAGCAAACATTGTTTACAGTTGTTTGTATTCGGATACATTAGTCTGGCGCACTTTGATGCTTCTTCCTGTGCTATTTTAGCTGGCAAATGAGCTAACCTTGCTAGTTAGCTTAGCTTGTTAGCTGCTAACAAAAATACGCCGAAGTTATCAACACATCGCTTATCAGAGATCAAGTGTGAGTGTGAAGTGTTGTGATTGTGTGAAAATGTGCGAAAGAACGATAGCAGAGTACGAGGAGGAACTTTGTCCAACAAACGAGGGGAAGGAGCGACAACATCAACTACTGGACACCTATTATAGGAAACATCATCAGATTGTTTTACAAACAGGTTTGTTTACTTCTTACTCTCACATGTTTATATTTGATTATCAACACTATTCTTAAATATATTGTCTATAGGAAGGTTAATTATCTTATGAGGATGATGCACTGCTTTGTTTTTATATTGTTCATAACAACGAGACAGTTTCAGACATCTCAGTTTCTAACAATGTATATCAACATGTTAACACAAAACTCACACAGTCACCAAATATATTTGACATTGTAATATAATTAATAGTTTCATGGCTAATTTCACTTCCTGATTTTGACCTACATGCACCAATAAGTGAAAGTAAACATGTATTGTCAATCATTTTCCAATAAGTAAAGTAGTCAACAGTTGTTTTATTAAAAGAAGATAAAGGTGAGTGACTTTCCTTCAGCGTGTCGTAGATGGTCTTCAAGTGAATGTGGGAGCTGTGCTCTAAAGAGGAATTGTTGATGGACGTACTCCATAAAAACACCACTTAGTAAAACGTGTTTTGTAAGAGTTCCTTTTGGCCCAGCCAAAAAAATAACCATATAGAAAAGTATTCTGTATAATGACAAAAACATGGTATTACTGTTTTATTGTTTTCCATTATATTTAATTTATGGTTAGGAAATTACCATAACAAGTTTATGGTTAAAATTAGAGGTAAGGTTTAGGTATAATAGGCGGACATGTATACAAAAAAAATGGTTACACGGTTTACACCAGTGAGTGTAAAGTTAAGAATGTCCCCAACCCCAACAAAATTCCCAAGCCTGTTTTTACTCACTGTACCAATTTAGAAGTAATTTTAGTGGCTGGGACAAAA
Source organism: Entelurus aequoreus (assembly GCF_033978785.1). Taxonomy (NCBI): domain Eukaryota; kingdom Metazoa; phylum Chordata; class Actinopteri; order Syngnathiformes; family Syngnathidae; genus Entelurus; species Entelurus aequoreus. The sequence goes on from NC_084750.1 coordinate 375,951, forward strand.
GGAAGGTTTTCCTGTGTTTTTAATGGTTGTTTAGCTACACACTTTTAACACAACACACAAAGAACACAGATAATCACATTGTGTTAACAGTGTCAGTCAAAAACAATTTATATTGTCTAATAATCTTATTTACCTATTCACACAAACAGACGCCCAGCAGCCCCCCCACATTAAAGAGGAATATTTACATCCCTCTAGTGTAAAAGAGGAGGAGGCAGAGCCATCCCACATCAAAGTGGAAGAGGAGGAAGTGTGTAGCAGTCAGGAGGGAGAGTTTCCTCTAGGGCAGGAGGAGGCTGATCTCACCAAGTTTCCACTGACTGTTGTCTCTGTGAAGACTGAAGACCATGAAGACAAACCACCTGAGTCCTCACAGCTTCATCACAGTCCAAGTAAGCACAACATCCAGATATTATTTTATTCTCAGGGCATTCAATCCATCACAACTGGACTGTTCAGTTTGTCTTAGAAGACGTTTGGCCTCTCATCCAAGTAGGCTTCATCACTTCATGCTCACAGACGTAAAGTCTTAAATCTAATCCTTTCAATTTAAGACCTTGGGATGTCTTAAGTTATATCACAATCTTCTACAATAGGTCCTGGAAATGTCCCAAAAATATAATGATATATATTTTTTAAATAAATATATAAACTAATTATCTGTTCAGCCCGGTCAAAATTCTGGAGCAGGACGAGTGTGCGGTGCTGTGTATGTTACAGCAGAGTTAAGCTCGCAGCGGATATTAGGAAAGCCCACAGCAAAGCAGAGTTGTAGAACAAATCATGTGGAGGACAACGTTTGTAAACATTGTGGTCAAAGGGAAAGATGATGAAAAGGTCGAAAATCCTTGACAAGTTTGTGTCAAATGATGCTTAAACACCTGCACATTATACATTATACTTGATATCGCTACTGTCGTTCTATGTATCGATTGGCCCACCTTTGTTTACATCCAAGAGCTGTAGCTTGAAGTTACCATTTCTCCCTACGGTGTGTAGTGTAACATGTTTAACTGGGTAAGCCGCTAGCAAGGACCATACTTTGCGTTGAGGATGCATTAGTTGGATTGTCACTGTCAAATTAGCAGACACAGCTAGAATGATCTAGGTAAGGGTCATCCACATGACCCTTGCCTAGGATAGGCTGTGTACAAAACACTAAAATTTAACGTTTTAGTTAGGGCTGTGCGTCTGTACCTTAAATGGCGATCTGATATGAATCTCGATACATGGGTTACGATACGTTTCACTAACAATATTTTTAAAACATTAAAACTCCATATTATTCGATGTGATACGATTCGATGCAGATGGAAGCTTTGCATGGTGAGAAGAAGATCCATTGTATCATGTCAGAACAATGTCATATGTTTATTTTTTTATATAGACACATACAAAACAAGCAGTGCCTGCATTAATGAGCAAATAGCATAAGTATCAATTAAGGCATTGCCATCCATAAACTTAAAGAAAATATGTGTGAGTTAAAAATGAAAATTATAATTACAATTGTAAATTAATTTTCTTCTGTAGATTTTAGTTTAGTTGTATTTTTATTTGTTATACATTTGTTAAATGTTAGAGTGTCAAATTTGGTCAAAAGACTGACAGGTTGGGATGTTCACAAACAAACCAGATCTATCGACTGGTCCATTAACATGAACGATAGTTTTTTTTTATTTGAAGCCTGACAGTGACGAAACATTTACATCTCAACCAAGGCAGAAACAGCGGCAGCTATGCACAGAGTGGGTGTGGTCTCCTCTCTGCTCTGACTATAATGGAATGGACTTCATTGTCATTGCACTTAAAAGTGCAAGGAAATGTGTGTTCAGTACAAGTTGTGCAAGAGCAGACATTCAGTAGACAGGACCGCCTGTGAGGAAAAGGCTTACAGCAGCACATTGTCATTGCACCTAAAAGTGCAAGGAAATGTGTGTTCAGTACAAGTTGTGCAAGAGCAGACATTCAGTAGACAGGACCGCCTGTGAGGAAAAGGCTTACAGCAGCACTGCTTGTACGTTGAGGATATTAGAGTGTTACGCACTTTTATGTCTCCAAACATCCCAAAAAAAAGTTGCTAGATTTGTCGCTTGTCGCTTTTGAGAAAGAAAGTCAGTAAGAGGAGTTGGAAATGTTCTAGATTTAGTCAGAAAGTCGCCAAGTTGACAACACTGCACTGAAGTGTGTGTGAAAAATAAAGACGCAAAAACCCGCCATAGGTTGCTTTTGATGGGTTTATACTGCATGGAGCTTTCTGTGGTTGGCCAGATTTAGGTACAATAACTTATGGATTGATCTGTGATTGGTTCCTTCAGTAAGTCAATCAGAATTACTGTCTGTCTGTCACATACACACCCATATACACACATATGCAACTAAATGAACAAATGAATGCATGGTTGAGTACAGAGGAGATATGTGAGTAAACACTATCACAGAAGCCATCTACAAGAGGAGGTCATCTGACCACGGCCACTAGGACGATGACACAAAACGCCCCCACAGCAACGCTGACAACCCCTGAAGCAGATGGCTCCCTCTGAGGAACGTTGGAAAGTAAAAATAATGAAACCTGTAAAGTAGTAAGAACCATGAGTAGAGATAAAGTATAAAATACAAGTAAGAAACATGAAGACAAAACAAATAATAATAATAATAATATACAGTAAATATAAAATAATCTAATATAACTAAATAAAATCTTGCATAACTAATAATGTAAAAAGTAAAGTACGAATGACTTCAATAACATTAATTAATATTAGGTAAAAGCCAAATCAACAAGGAGGGTGTTAAGCCTGCTCTTAAAACATGAACGTTCTCCACAGCCCTGAGGTCTTCCGGCAAGCTTGTCCCATAGACGAGGGCCATAATGTGAAGTGAATTATATTTATATAGCACTTTTCTCTAGTGACTCAAAGTGCTTTACATAGTGAAACCCAATATCTAAGTTACATTTAAACCAGTGTGGGTGGCACTGGAAGCAGGTGGGTAAAGTGTCTTGCCCAAGGACACAACGGCAGTGACTCAGATGGCAGAAGCTGGGATCGAACCTGGAAGCCTCAAGTTGCTGGCACGGCCACTCTACCAACCAAGCTATACCGCCCCAATGGTGGAAAGATGCCATCCCGTGACTTTGTGTCCTGACTTTTGGAATAATTAGGAGATGAGTGCCGCAGGATCTCAGGGCACGTGAAGGTTGGTAGGGTAAAAGCAAATCTGAAAGATAAGAAGGCCCAATACCATAAAAAACATTTATAAACCATAAGAATAACCTTAAAATTGATCCTGAAACACACGGAGAGCCAATGCAGAGATACCACTGTGTTACATGGCCTTTCATTTTAGCCGGCGGCATTTTTGGGTGTTGTTGATAAATGGATTTCGCTTTGCATAGTAGAGTTTTAACTTGCACTACAGATGTAGCGACAAACTGTAGTTACTGACAGTGTTTTTCTGAAGTGTTCCTGAGCCCATGTGGTGATATCCTTTACACACTGATGTCGGTTTTTAATGCAGTACCGCCTGAAGGTGTTGTTCCCAGGACAACACGCTCAGAAACACCGCCGGCTTCGCTGGGCCGAGCTCATCTAAGATGGACTGATGCAAAGTGTAAAAGTGTTCTGTGGTCTGACGAGTTCACATTTCAAATTGTTTTTGGAAATTGTGGACATCGTGTCCCCTGGAACAAAGAGGAAAAGAACCATCCAGATTGTTATAGGCGCAAAGTTTGAAAGCCAGCATTTATGATGGTATGGGGGTGTATTTGTTGTGTATCAGAGAAGGGAAGGAGGCGACAACCAGGGCAGGACTGCGGTTTACAAGGTTTATTTGAAACCTTTGATGAATACGTGGCGTGTGTATGCTACTCAAAGTGAGTGAGTGTTGACTATGTGTAAAATTAATAATGTAAATGTTACCAAGGGTTGTTGTCTGTAAATGTTGGTTGTATCTTTCGTCGTTATCCAAGGGGGCAAGGCGAAGAGGCAGTTCGTGGACAGGCAAGTGGTCGTGGGCAAGAGCAGGGCAGCGTGGTCTAGGTCCGAGCAGAGAGGTCGTGGATCGAGGAGGGCAGTTAGGAATCCGGATGGGTGTTGAGTGACAAGGCACGATCACGGAGGTCAGGAGAGTCACTGTGGAAGTACAAAAGGGCATGAACAGGGGGAAACACTGAGAGATAGAGCAAAACAAGGACGAGGAAATCACTGGGAAAGGAATGCCAGACGTGATGCTTACTGGAAGGTTAGCGACGTTCTGGCAAAGGTTCCTTGGGTCCGCTGGTCTTTATGCCGCTCCCCCTCGTCAAGTCCAGGTGTACTGATGAGTGATTGTTTGCAGGCTTGTTGCTGTGTGGGCGTGTTGTGCTCAGCGCGAGCAGAGGTGTGTTTGAGTGTGCTGCCAGCAGAGGGGTTAACAGAGGTGCCTGCAGCTCCAGCTGCAGAGGAAACGTGGGTTCGACTCCGCGTCATGACAGTACCCCCCCCCTTATGCGAGGCCTCGAACGAGCGCCGGGGAGCATCACGATTGGCACGGTAGAAATCCTCTAGAAGTGAGGGATCGGCAAGGTAGGAGGCTGGCACCCAATATCTGTCTTCAGGTCCATATCCCTCCCAGTCGACCAAATAAACGAGCCCCCTACCTTGTCGACGGACCCTGAGGATCTCCTTAACCGACCAAACCTGATCTCCATTGGGTAAGAACCTAGAGGGTGGGGGGGCAGGGACAGGAGGGGACAGAGCGCTCTCCGCTACCGGTTTAATCTGGGAAACATGGACCACTGGATGCCGCTTGACCGAGGGTGGGAGAGCCAATTTAACGGATACAGGATTAATGATAGACATGATGGAGAACGGACCAACATAACGTGGAGCCAATTTCTTAGATGGTAGCTGGAGGCTGAGGTCCTTAGTGAGAAGCATCACTTGTTGTCCTGGTTTATAGGACGGAGCTGGAATGCGATGACGGTTGGCGTTGCGACACATTTTCTCAGATGCTCTTTCCAAAGCTGCACGGGCGGCTCTCCACACCCTCTGACACCGTCTAATATGAGCTCTAGTAGATGGTACAGCGATCTCCAGTTCTTGTTGGGGAAACAAAGGGGGTTGATAACCTAATGAGCACTCAAATGGAGACATACCGGTAGCGGAGCTCTTCAAGGAGTTATAGGAAAACTCCACCCATGGCAGAAACTTGCTCCAGGATGTGGGTTGACGACTGGCGACACATCGGAGCATGGTCTCCAAGCCTTGATTCGCCCTCTCGGCCTGCCCGTTGCTTTGGGGATGATATCCCGATGTGAGGCTGACCGAGGCCCCGATTCCCTTGCAGAAAGCTCTCCATACTTGCGACGTAAACTGAGGGCCTCTGTCAGAAACGATATCCACCGGAATACCATGCTGCTTGACGACGTGAAGTGTGAGGAGGTCAGAAGTCTCTGAAGCAGAAGGTAACTTGCGCAGCGGAATGAAATGGGCTGCTTTGGAGAAACGATCAACAATTGTAAGGATAGTGGTGTTACCTCTGGAAGCTGGAAATCCTGTGACAAAATCCAGGGCGATGTGCGACCAAGGATGGGCAGGAATGGAGAGAGGGCGAAGAAGACCAGTAGGAGGCCTGTGTGACGTCTTACTGCGGGCACAAGTTGAACAAGCAGCGATAAACTCCCGAGTGTCCTTGGCCATGGATGGCCACCAAAAACGTCTTCGCAGCAGTGATAGGGTTCGTTGAAAGCCAGGATGGCATGAGAACAGGCTTGAGTGCCCCCAATCCAGGACCCTGGGTCGTAGCCCCCGATTGACGAACAGTCTGTTGGGAGGTCCACCTCCCGGTCTTGGATTGGAATGCAGTGCAGACTTAACCAGGTCCTCCACTTTCCAAGTTACCATCCCCATGATGCAAGTGGGAGGAAGCATGGGTTCTGCCACTACCGGACCGGTAGGTTCTTTCAGAAATAGCCGAGACAGTGCGTCAGCCTTAGTGTTCTTGGACCCAGGTCTGAAAGAAAGCACGTAATTGAAGCGAGAGAAAAACTGCTGCCACCTTGCCTGGCGATTGTTGATCCTCTTGGCAGCTCGGATGTGTAGGAGGTTGCTGTGGTCGGTAAGAATCTGAAACTGGTGTCTAGCTCCTTCCAACCAGTGTCTCCATTCCACCAGGGCCTCATGGACCGCCAGTAATTCTCTATTCCCAGCATCATAATTCTGTTCGGCCATGGTCAGGCGCCTGGAGAAAAAAGCAACAGGGTGAACCAAATTGTCATTCTTTGACCTTTGAGAGAGAATAGCCCCAATCCCCGAGTCTGAGGCGTCAACCTCCACCAAAAAGGCAGTATCTAAGTCGGGATGGACTAGAATGGGGGCAGAAACAAAACGCTCCTTTAACTCCTCGAAGGCCTTCCTCGCCAAAAGAGTCCACACAAAAGGAACGTTTGTAGACGGGAGTGAATGGAGTGGTGCCGCAATTCTACTGAAGTCTTGAATGAATCAGCGGTAGAAGCCAGCGAAGCCGAGGAACCTCCGAAGTTCCGTCCTAGTAGTGGGTTGCGGCCACTTCACCACGGCCTCCACCTTCTTCGGGTCTGGCCTTATGTGACCCTTTTCGACCACGAATCCGAGGAACTCCACCGAAGAGGAGTGGAAGCAGCACTTTTCAGCCTTAACAAATAGACAGTTTTCCAAAAGACGTTGCAGGACAAGTCGAACATGTTTCTGGTGATCAGAGAGGTTACGGGAGAAAATTAGAATATCATCAAGGTATACTACCACAAATTGGTCCAGCATGTCCCGAAGAATGTCATTGACAAGAGTTTGAAAAACTGCCGGTGCGTTGGTGAGTCCAAAAGGCATCACCCGGTACTTATAATGCCCCATATGAGTGTTGAAAGCCGTCTTCCACTCGTCTCCCTCTTTGATCCGGACCAGGTGATATGCGTTACGAAGATCCAGTTTGGTAAATATGGTAGCAGGTGCCAAAGGTTCAAAAGATGAGTTGAGTAGTGGAAGAGAGTACTTATTCTTAATTGTGATGTTGTTAAGGTGACGGTAGTCAATGCAGGGACGAAGGGATCCGTCCTTCTTGGCAACGAAAAAGAATCCCGCCGCCAGTGGAGACTTGGATGGTGTAATGATGCCTGAGGCAAGGCCCTCTGTGATATAGTTCCTCATAGCTTCTTTCTCTGGCAGAGACAAATTGTATAGGCGACTAGACGGCAAAGTAGCGTTAGGGAGTAACTCAATGGCACAATCATAAGGTCTATGAGGGGGTAGTCCCAGGGCACGTACCTTGCTGAAGACCTCGGCTAAGTCATGGTAGCAAGCTGGAACCAGAGATAGATCTACCTGGGGAGTCGTGGTAGTGGAATGGTAGACCGGATGAGATGCCGATCCAAGACAGTTGGCCATGCAGGGTGTGCTCCATGCCAGAATTCTGCCGGAAGACCAAGAGATATGAGGGTTGTGGTGACGAAGCCAAGATCTTCCAAGTACCAGCGGGGCTACCGGAGCTTCCAGCACCCATAAACTAATGGTCTCCCTGTGATTTCCAGAAATGGTCATGGAACGGGGCTCAGTGCGGTAATTGATGGGGCCCAATGGCCGTCCATCCAGGGCCTGTGCTGGCAGCGTCTTGTCCAGGGAGATCAGGGGAATGCCCATCTGCCGGGCGAACTTGTAGTCCAAAAGACTTTCATCAGCTCCAGAGTCCACAAATGCCTGTACTTGAATGCTCCTCTGGTCCCAGGCCAGAATAGCGGGTAGCAGTATGTCGGGGTTTTCCTCATTACGGGGAAATAAAGTATGGCTCACCAGGACTGCCATTGAGGTAGTTATCTGGTTTCGTTCTGCTGCTCGCTCACAAAGTCTTAGGTCAAATTGGAGGGCCAGTTCGATGAGATCCTTGCAGGAAGTAGGTCTGTCTCTCAGTAGACCGTCCTTAATCTCTTCAGAGAGGCCGCGGCGGAATGCGCTTTGAAGCGCCCGGGCCCCCCAACCGCTGTCCACCGCTAGGGTATAGGCTGCGACGGAACGTGAACCCTGTGAGATGGAGTGTAGACGTCCGGCCGCGTCCCCCCCATCCTTGGGGTGATCAAAGACAGCCCGAAATTCTGCACGGAACGCAGAATAGTCGGCGTAGAGCCCAATGGTCCTGTCGACTGCAGCAGTAGCCCACTTGAGAGCCGGGCCGGAAAGTAATGAGAAAATAAATGCAATCTTAGCGCCGTCTGAGGAATAACGGGAGGGCTGATGCCAAAAAATGAGGTCACATTGTACCAAAAACCCTCTACAAAGTTCAAAGTCCCCTTCAAAGGGTTTAGGACTGGCAATCCTGGGCTCTCGTTCCAAAATGCTGTGTTCGGGTCCAGGAACTGGAAAAGCACGTGGAGGTACCACCGGTCCAGAACTGGCCCCGGGGCACATGTTGTCCAGCTTGGAATAAAGTCTGGTAAAAGCTCTCTCAAGATGATCCTCAAGGGCAGTAAACCGAACCTGGTGTTCGCTAACGACAGAGCTAAGGATAGCTAGGTCGGAAGAAATGGCTATCTGGGCCTGGGGCTTGCTGCTGTCGCCTGGTTCCGACATGTTGTTGGCCAGAACGTACTGTTGTGTATCAGAGAAGGGAAGGAGGCGACAACCAGGGCAGGACTGCGGTTTACAAGGTTTATTTGAAACCTTTGATGAATACGTGGCGTGTGTATGCTACTCAAAGTGAGTGAGTGTTGACTATGTGTAAAATTAATAATGTAAATATTACCAAGGGTTGTTGTCTGTAAATGTTGGTTGTATCTTTCGTCGTTATCCAAGGGGGCAAGGCGAAGAGGCAGTTCGTGGACAGGCAAGTGGTCGTGGGCAAGAGCAGGGTAGCGTGGTCTAGGTCCGAGCAGAGAGGTCGTGGATCGAGGAGGGCAGTTAGGAATCCGGATGGGTGTTGAGTGACAGGCACGATCACGGAGGTCAGGAGAGTCACTGTGGAAGTACAAAAGGGCATGAACCAGGGGGAAACACTGAGAGATAGAGCAAAACAAGGACGAGGAAATCACTGGGAAAGGAATGCCAGACGTGATGCTTACTGGAAGGTTAGCGACGTTCTGGCAAAGGTTCCTTGGGTCCGCTGGTCTTTATGCCGCTCCCCCTCGTCAAGTCTAGGTGTACTGATGAGTGATTGTTTGCAGGCTTGTTGCTGTGTGGGCGTGTTGTGCTCAGCGCGAGCAGAGGTGTGTTTGAGTGTGCTGCCAGCAGAGGGGTTAATAGAGGTGCCTGCAGCTCCAGCTGCAGAGGAAACGTGGGTTTGACTCCGCGTCATGACAGTATTAGTGCCCAAGGCATGGGTAACTTACACATCTGTGAAGGCACCATTAATGCTGAAAGGTACATACAGGTTTTGGAGCAACATATGTTGCCATCCAAGAACGTTATCATGGACGCACCTGCTTATTTCAACAAGACAATACCAAGCCACGTGTTACAACAGTGTGGCTTCTCAGTAAAAGAGTGTGGGTACTAGACTGGCCTGCCTGTAGTCCAGACCTGTCTTCCATTGAAAATGTGTGGCGCAATATGAAGCCTAAAATACCACAACAGAGACCCCGGACTGTTGAACTACTTTAAGCTGTACATCAAGAAAGAATGGGAAATAATTCCACCTGAAAAGCTTCAAAAATTGGTCTCCTTAGTTCCCAAACGTTTACTGAGTGTTGTTAAAAGGAAAGGCTATGTAACACAGTGGTAAAAATGCCCCTGTGCCAACTTTTTTGCAATGTGTTGCTGCCATTAAATTTTAAGTTAATGATTATTTGCACACAAAAAAATAAGTTTCTCAGTTCGAACATTAAATACCTTGTCTTTGCAGTGTATTCAATTGAATATAAGTTGAAAATGATTTGCAAATCATTGTATTCTGTTTTTATTTACGAATTACACAACGTGCCAACTTCACTGGTTTGGGGATTTGTAGATTTTGAGCCATATTGCCCGTCCATACTAAAAAGTCCACCCGCCTTGGTCTTATTTTATTGTGAATAATGTTTTAAAGAGTGGCATTTTTGTCCCCCACAGAAATTTCAGGCCAGTTCATAAAATAACTTGGTTTTCCTCAGTACATGTACGTAAATGTTCTGAATGCCTCATGTGACTGAATAAAGCTCAACGTTTCTAAAGCATGTGTTTGTCTTGTGTTCTGCAGACGTCTGTGAAGAACATCATCTCCCTCTACAGCAGGAAGACAGCTTCAAGACAGAGCAGGAGGAACCACAAATCTACCACAATCATGAGGAAGAGAAGGCACCACCGACTTTACACTTAAAAAAGAGAGATGTTGACGCACTAACCCCCAACATTAAAGAGAAAAAGGAAGTGACACATCCCCACCACTTTAAAAAGGAAGAACAGTACCCACTGACCCTGCATGTTAAAGAGGAAGAGGAGGAACAGAGCACCAGTCGGGAGGAGGGAAAGCATCTTGAATGGTCGGAGGAGTTCCCAGTGATTGGTGTGATTGTGAAGAGTGAAGATGATGAGATCAAAGATGAAAGTGAGGAGAAGGGAGAGGTGAAGCCTCCAAGCAGCAGCTCAACTCAACACATGACAACAGAAGCTGATGGAGACCACTGTGGAGGATCACAAGCAGACAAGCTCTTAGCTCCACTATCAGATAGTGACGACACAACGTCACACTCTCTTGACACTGATGATGAAGACTCTAAAGCCGACAAGACATGTCACACTGACAACACACGCTTTAAATGTTCTCACTGTGACAAAACTTGTAAATACCGTTGTGATCTTAAAATACACATGAGAAAACACACTGGAGAAAAACCTTTCACCTGTTCAATCTGTAGTAAAGGTTTTGCAGAAAGTCAAAATTTGAAAGTACACATGAGAATACACACGGGAGAAAAACCATTCAAATGCTCAGTTTGCAGTAAACGATTCTCTCTGAAGCAAGCTATGATTAGACACACAAGAATACACACTGGAGAAAAAACGTTTTTCTGCTCAGAATGTGGTAAAGGTTTTATACAAAATAGTGATTTGAAAATACACATGAGAACACACACTGAAGAAAAATCTTTTTCCTGCTCAGAATGTGGTAAATATTTTCTCCAAAGACAGTATTTAAAAAAACACATGAGAATACACACTGGAGAAAACCAGTTTAACTGTTCAATCTGCGGTAAAGATTTTGTAAAACGTCAATATTTGACAGTACACATGAGAATACACACCGGGGAAAAACTTTTGATCTGTTCAATCTGTGGTAAAGGTTTTGCACAAAGTAACAATTTAAAAGTACACATGAGAATACACACTGGAGAAAAACTACTTTCCTGTTCTATCTGCGGTAAAGATTTTGTACAAAGTCAACATTTGAAAGCACACATGAGAACACACACAGGAGAGAAAGTGTTGAGTTGCAGTGTGTGTGATGAAAGATTCTCTTATAAGTACCAGTGTAAGAAACACAAGTGTGCTGGTGTGAACAGCAGCAACACATGAAGCTGCAGGGTTTGAAATCAACCGTCAAGACTTTTATTAACTTTGGCTTTCTGACATCAGCACATATAACATGATTGACATCTTTGTTGTGTATGTAACACATACTTGTTAATATGCTTCTTACATTAATAGATTATATATTTTAGATTAGTGTTTTTTTCAGTCAAGTACAAGCAATAATATACAACATTGTGTACTTTAATTAAAAGCAGAGCAATTTGACTAAAAAAGGTGAGAGTAAACAGTACAAAACATGTACGTTACATACAATAAAAATTTAATGTGTATATAAATATTCATAATTAAATTTTATGCTTATTCATAACAGTGTTTTAATATAGGATTTTGAAATAATGAATTGTTGTATATGTTAATTTCTAATTGTAAATGATTCCATAGATGAACTGTATATGATATACATATTTGTTTTACTTGTGTTCATACCTTTGCTTTTGAGTACACATAAAGCCCTCTTAATCATGTTTACTGGTTCACATCTGAAACATCTTCTAGACCACTTCTGGAAGCATATTATTATTGACTTTATACATCATTTGAGCAGTTGTGTTTTATACAAGATCATTTACTTTTGAAATGTCTGACTTTATGAATCATTATGGGTCTTGATAATGCATTCTTTAAACTTTATTACTCTTTTTTTGTAACATGAATATTGTTTTGGGATTGTTTTATAAGTATGTCCCCAGACCTTTATGCAATATGTAAAGTATGCTTCAACTAAAGTTGGGGACAATAAATGTAGTTATTTGTTATGTATGTATTTTGTTCTATGTTATGTTGCTGTAATTTTTTATATTTTTTTATTTGTATGATTTTTAAATGTAGTTTCGAGTTTAGTTTTCTCAACTACAAAACCCAAAACCAGTGAAGTTGGCATGTTGTGTAAAGTAATCACAAAATAATAAGAATTGTAGAAATGATTGGAAACTCAAGACAGCCATGACATTGTGTTCTTAACAAGTGTATGTAAACTTTTGACCACAACTGTATGTATATATATATATATATATATATATATATATATATATATATATATATATATATATATATATATATATATATATATATATATATATATATATATATATATATATATATATATATATATATATATATATATATATATATATATATACTGAAGGTGTTGGGCTTTAAAGGTTACAATAATGACTCTTGCAAGCGTTTTTTCATCTTTATAATCCTAAAAATATTTAAAAAAAATATTAAATCTGTGTTCTTGTCTCTCATAATGATTGTAAATAATGGGCAAAATTCCAAAAACGTGTTGGGGGGAGGGATATGTTGTATCGTATATTTGAAGGTCGTTGCAGCGTTAAGACACTAGATGTCAGTAATGTAAAAGCTATAGAACACTGCAGAGAGTATTTTGGGGCGTTTCAAGTTAAAATGGAAGATCTGAACAGTTCCACTGCCGACAAGATGTTACAACTGTCAAATAGCAATAATGTGTAAAGCAAAGCAACATTTTGGAAGGTGTGGAGGAGAACACGAATATGGAGTACAGTAATGTCATAATATAGTAATAATGATAATAATCATCATAATCATGTTATTCGGCAGTTTATGGGTTTGTGTATGGTCAGGAAACAAGAATCAGAAATGTATCAAATCAAAGCAGAGTGAAATCTTGCATATGCCGACGTAGTTAAAATGTAGAAGCAGGAAAATGTATCAGTGGAAAGTAATGAGAATATCAGCAATCAGCAATTTCAATGATAACCACGGACAAAAAGGTCATATTCTTCCATATGCAAGCAAAAAAAGACAACAAAAAAAAGATTATTGTGTCAAAGCTGCAGCTAAATTGTTGGATTTGAAATATTTATCATGTGAAAACGTGCAGGAGGAATTACAGAAGGCGGTGGTGACGAGCACAAGTCACAATCGCACCTCATAAATAGATGTTTTTTTTCTGACATGGGAGAGTCATTTGGACTAAAATAAATCATCAATTTGTGGCAGTAATGTACGCGGAGTTGGTTTGCCAACCGCCAAAAAAACACAAATAGCAAGTATGCAAATAAAGTTATGTAAAAAAAAATGGACAGGAAGTCGCTTGTTCCTTGCGCATGCGTGAAGCGTGTGTCTTCCAGTACCAACCGTGTTTTGAAACGCAACATCACAGTGTTGTCTTTCAGTCTGCGTTGATTCCTTCATTTGAACATTTGTACTTATTCGTCCACTGTTTGAAAAACTAAACTTTATTAATTGTTGGTGTGAGGACTAACTGAGCTCGTCTCGGTAAACAGAAGCGTCTCAGACTTAGCTTGCTAGTTAGCTTAGCTTGCTAGCTGCTAACAAAGAGACTCAGCCGCGATCAACACATCGCTAAGCAGAGATCGAGTGTGAGTATAAAGTGTTGTGATTGTGTGAAAATGTGTAAAATAGCAATGATGAGAGTGTTGGTGAATCAGCGAAGAAAAATGTGCAGTGTTGTCTATGAATGTTCTCATTCATCCAGGTCATTGTCATCTCTCGGCATTCAGTCGATCGCAACTGGACTGTTTAGTTTATCTTAAAAGACGTTTGGCCGCTCATCATAAAATTGTGCTCATAGACTGAGATTGGTCAGATCTAGTCAAGCGGTGGGTGCCAAAACCCCACATATTTATACTCCACAACCAAGAGGGAGTGCCTGGGCAAGGATGGTTTCGCCCTATCTTGGTGAGAAAAACAACTGTTGAGATACAAGCAAGCAATCATAACTGTCAAAGCCAACGACAATCGTTGAAGAGTAATTTCCCTTTGTTATCATTGAGGCATTGTGTGACAGAACGATTGCTGTGGATCGACTACTACCAGTCCAAAATAAATGGCACAAATGGCATTCTGGCCACCTTCTGTGACCAGAATGTTTCTAACTCCTGTTATTTGTTGGAGACTAAATTGCAGAGTCTTTTAGGAATGGTTAAAAGGACGGTGTTGTATGTCGGAGACAGGTGGTGTCGCAAACCACCTCCTCTGATTAGGGATGGTTTTTCAACCTTGACATAGATGGTTTCCCTCACTCCTTTTTGGCAACATCCATCCTCCCTGTCCAGAATATGTACATTTTTGTTCTCAAAGAAGTGTTGTTCCTCCTTGAGGTGCAGGTAGACAGCTGAGTCTTGGCCTGAAGAGTTTGCTTAGTGGTTGTTTTGTTTCCCCAATATATGAATCAGTGCACTCATCATTACACTGGATGGCATACACCAGGTTGTTTTTGTGGGTGTGGGGTGTCCGGTCTTTAAGATGCACCAGTCTCTGTCTCAGGGTGTTGCCTGGTTTGAAGTGTACTGGGATGTTGTGTTGGTTAAACATTATTGTGAGTTTTTCAGATGGATAGGTAGGTAGGTATGTAGGTAGATAGATAGTACTATATTGATTCCTTCATGGCGCAGATGAAGGCTGCCTCGGTGCTCTCGTGCGCTCTGTTTTGTTTGTTGTTGTACATAAATTGTGTTTCCGGGTGCTCTTACACCCGTGAAGAGCTACTGAACATCAGATCCACCATCCCTATGGACTTGTTACCGGTCATCTTAGCGTCAGCTGCGGATTTGGTCCATTATGTGCTCAAAAGAGGGAAACCGCATCGAAGAGGAAAGCGAGCGGGCGCACTTGTCCGTCTTCGCGGACGGGGATTACGCACGCCTCTACCAGGCATCTTCCTCTCCAACGTCCGCTCACTTGCCAACAAGATGGACGAGCTAGCATTGCTGATGAGAAGGAACAAGGACTTCTCCTCATCCTGTGTGTTGTGTTTCACGGAGACTTGGCTGAGCGCAAGTGTCCCGGACAGCGCGCTTCAACTGGAGGGCTTTCATCTCCTCCGCGTGGACCGAGACGCGGCGCTCTCTGGCAAAAAAAGAGGCGGTGGACTATGCTTCTTTATCAACAATAGCTGGTGTACAGACGTGACTGTGATTTTTAGACACTGTTCTTCTTCTCTGGAATATTTATTCATCCACTGTAAGCCCTTTTACTCACCGCGTGAGATTGTTTCATTCATTCTCGTGGCTGTTTACATCCCACCCGGCGCGGACGTGCGTGACGCTCAGCGCGCGCTCGCAGGACAGATCTTACATGTGGAACGGTCTTTTCCTGACTCTCGTTATCGTGCTTGGTGACTTTAACAAGGGAAATTTGAGCCAGGAATTACCAAAGTATAGACAGTTTATTAAATGCCCGACCAGAGAGGAGAACACGCTGGATCACTGCTACACTACATTGAGCAAGGCTTTTCATGCAGTCCCGCGCGCTGCTCTTGGACTATCAGATCACGTGATGGTGCACTTAATCCCTTCATACAGACAGAGACTGAAACTGGCTAAACCTGTTATGAGGAACATTAAGTGTTTCACCGCCGAGTCTGTGGACGAGTTGCGTGCTTGTTGGGAAACGACAGACTGGGAGGCAATTGGAGCGGCCACGAACAATCTGGACGAGTATACGGACACTGTGACCTCATACATACAGTTCAATGAGGCGCGCATCATTCCAACGCGCACCAGGGTTTGTTATAACAATGACAAGCCCTGGTTCACACCCAAGCTCCGACAGCTGCGCAAGAAGAAGGAGGCTGCGTGGAGAAGCGGGGACCGAAGTACATACAGAGAAGCGAAGTACCACTTCACCAGGGAAGTGGAGAAAGCTAAATCTGTGTACTCTAACCGTCTACAGGAACAGTTCCGCTCCAATGATTCTGCGGCAGTTTGGAGAGGTCTAAGGGCCCTTACGAACTATAAGCCCAAAACCCCCCAGGCCCTGAATGACCGGACTCTCGCTCAGGGCCTCAACACACATTACTGTCGTCATGAACGGCCTTGAGCTCATCAAAGCCATGCTCCCCCCACCATCACCCTCCCCACCAATGCCAGCACATCATCAAAGGAGTTAAAGGACTCCAATGACATCACAGGACTCCAAAAACATCATAAGACTGTAAAGACCCTCTCCAATAAAGAAGAGGATGTACGCCGGCAGTTCTTGAAGCTGAATACGCGGAAGGCCCCCGGGCCGGATGGTGTCTCCCCCTCCACTCTCAGACACTGTGCGGACCAGCTGGCTCCTGTCTTCACTGACATTTTTAACACCTCTCTGGAGCTATGCCGCGTGCCGTCCTGCTTTAAGACCTCTACCATTGTCCCTGTCCCCAAGAAAGCACGGATCACAGGACTAAATGACTACAGGCCGGTCGCGCTGACGTCTGTGGTCATGAAGTCCTTTGAGCGCTTTGTCCTGCCCCACCTCAAGGACATCACCGCCCCCCTCCTGGACCCACTGCAGTTCGCCTACAGAGCCAACAGGTCTGTGGATGATGCAGTGAACCTGGCCCTCCACTTCATCCTGGAGCATCTGGACTCCCCAGGAACCTATGCTAGGATCCTGTTTGTGGATTTCAGCTCTGCCTTCAACACCATCCTCCCTGGACTGCTACGAGACAAGCTCTACCAGCTCAGCGTGCCCGACTCCCTCTGCAGTTGGATTAATGACTTCCTGACAGACCAAAGACAGCACGTACGGCTGGGGAAGATTGTCTCGGACAGTCGAACCACAAACACTGGTACTCCTCAGGGCTGTGTACTCTCCCCCTGGCTCTTCTCCCTGTATACAAACTGCTGCACCTCCAGTCACCAATCCGTAAAACTGCTCAAGTGTGCGGATGACACCACCCTCATCGGGCTCATCTCGAATGGCGATGAGTCCGCCTACAGGAGAGAGGTGGACCGGCTGACGTCCTGGTGCAGCCTCAACAACCTGGAGCTGAACGCCCAGAAAACAGTGGAGATGATCATGGACTTCAGGAAAGTCACAGCCCCACCATCCCCCCTCACCCTGATTGACTCTCCCACCCCCGTCCCCATTGTGGACTCCTTCCGTTTCTTGGGCACCACCATCACCCAGGACCTCAAGTGGGAGCTGACCATCAGCTCCCTCATCAAGAAGGCCCAGCAGAGGATGTACTTCCTGCGGCAGCTGAGGAAACTTAAGGTGCCGACCGAAATGCTGGTGCAGTTTTACTCAGCCATCATAGAGTCCATCCTGACCTCCTCCATCACAGTGTGGTTCCCCGGCACCACAGTCCAGGATAAGAATAGACTGCAGCGCATCGTACGTGCTGCTGAGAAGGTGATTGGCTGCAAGCTCCCATCCCTCCAGGACTTGTTCTCCTCCAGGACCAGGAGGCGTGTGGGTCGGATCACGGCTGACTCTTCTCACCCTGGACACACACTATTCTCCCCTCTCCCCTCAGACAGGAGACTACGCTCCATCCAGACCCACACCTCCCGCCACCTGAACAGTTTTTTCCCCTCGGCCATCAGGCAAATGAACAATAACTCCTAACAGCAGCTCCTTGAATTCCTTGAATCCCTTCTAAGTCTATCTGATAGCTCAGTCACAGCTCTTTTTATACCAAATATGTGTTATATGTGTTTTATGTCGCACGTTTGCACCAAGAAAAATTCCTAGTTTGTGAACCCGTTCTCAAACAATGGCAATAAAACTATTCTGATTCAGATTCTGATTCTGATTCAGAAGAATTCCCTCAGGAACATTTAAATTCCAGCAGCAGTGTACAGAATTGGGATCAAATTTAAAAAGTAAATAATGGGTCTATAAATGGAAATAAAATACAAAATATAACAATAAGAATAAAAAGCAACAATAAGAATCAAAATATAGATAGATAGATAGATAGATAGATAGATAGATAGATAGATAGATAGATAGATAGATAGATAGATAGATAGATAGATAGATAGATGCATACGTAGACCTGATACATATGGAATGACAATATTTTTGCATCTGTTACCTTTTTCCTCCTCATCCACTCTGTTCTTTTTATTTCTGGATCTAGATACACTTTTCACAAACGACCAGCTGGGGTAACCACATGTTTTGAGGGCTTCCCTCAGATGCCTATGCTATTTCTTTTTGGCCTGTGGGCTGGTAGGAACATTATCAGCTCTGTGTTGTAGGGTTCTGATAACGCCCAGTTTGTGTTCCAGTGGGTGGTCTAAGTCAAAAAGTAGGTATTGATAGGTATGTGTGGGTTTTCGGTAAACCCCAACATGGAGGCCCCTATTTCTCCAATGTGGACATCATAGTCCAAAAAAGGCAACTTACTGTCTTTGACATCCTCATGTGTGAACTTGATGTTTTTGTCCACTGAGTTCATGTTCTTGGTGAAGGCTTGCACTTCTTGGTTTCTGATTTTCACCCATGTGTCATCCACATATATGTACCAATGACTCGGTACTGTTCCCTGAAAAGAGCTGAGAACTCTCTTTTCCATGTCCTCCATGTAAAGGTTTGCCACTATTGGGTATACAGGTGATCCCATGGCACAACCCTGTTTCTGTCGGTAAAACGTTCCCTTTAATTGAAAGTATGTAGTGTTAAGGCAAGGTTCCAGGATTAGAGGATTAGGGTTAACCCCCCTAACTGTTCACAATAGTAATGTAGTGCGCCACTTCTGGTTTGTCTGTGCTAACAAAATTAAGGTTTCAAAAAAGTACCTCACACAAGCATAATGTAATTAAAGCACTTATTGATATATTTACACAAGTATTGTGCTTTGACCTAAAATACTGCTCAAAATTGTCCAAAGATGTATTGCACCAACAAATGTGAGGATGATTGCATTTACTGTAATTAACAAACATTTTATTAAATTGTATTTGACACAATAAGCACACAATCTATGGTGGTAAAATAGGTTTAAAAGGTAAAAAATGAAAAACAAAACGGAAAAACAGAATTTGATTGGGGTTTTTTTTTTCATTTAGCTTATAATTATTTAAATGTATATGTATATATAATTATATTACTTGTTGTGGTTTATTTGTTACTAATTTATATAAATTTTTATTTTAACTATATTTAAAGTTGAGTTTTGGTGGCACAATAAATACCCATGTTTTCAAATGAATGAATAATTGTGTTATTAATCGTGATTACAATATCATTCCAAATAATCGTGATTATTATTTTTGCACTTAAAGTCTAGCAGAGCAAGTAAGATATGATAACTGTGAACGTCCTGTTTGTGCAGCTTATTTCTTTAGTTTTTACTCACTGTGTTTTTTCCGTTCTGTTGCTCGACAGTCACTGGTCACACTGACACGAGCATGTTCGCTTATGTCTAAAAAAAGACGTCACCGACTATTATCGACAAAGGAATTTATCTGCGACACATTTTATTGATGAATTTGTTTGTAACACGTTTGTTGCGACTTACTTGTTACTGTGATTTTAAACACAGGGTATGTTTTTTCATGGGAATGGTAAACATGTTTCTGAGCCACATTTACACTTAGTTTTTACGCTTGGCTTCAACATTTTAAACGTGTCTGTAAACTATGTCCATTTGAGTGATAATAGTTTTGTTTTGTGTGATCTGCACTTTAGTCCTGAGCCTAAGCCTTCGGGAGTCAGGTCTCAGAGGCGTGTTATCGCTGCTAATACTGCAGATAGATTTTCTGATATGTTTGATCCTCTTGTAGTTATGAACTGTCTTGATGTGGACGATTTCATTCACTGTTTTAACAATCACTGTGTGACAATTTTGGATCAAGTGACTCCTGTGAAGTCCAACTTGTCTGTACAGAAAAAAGTGTGCCCTTGGACTAATGAAGATATCTTAAAAGAGAAGAGACTATGTCGAAGGATTGAATGTCAGTGAAAATCCACTAACCTTGAGGTGCACAGGCCAAATGCCAGATCTGACTATATCCGTCGACTAGTAACATTGAATAAGAAAAATCCCAAAGTGTTGTTTGACACCATAAATTCTCCTGTATGTCATGCTGCTCCAGTTACCCCTGTTTTTTTGTCAAGCTGACAGCAATGCCTTTTTTAGATTTTTCACTGGCAAAATCAAGATGATTAAGGATAAAATCCTGTCCCTTCCATGTGGTACCCCTGCTGCCTTTGAGCCTGTCTCCAGCATATGATCCTCATTTAGGACTGTGACCTTCGCTGATATTTGATACCGGTGACAAAAAATGAAGCCTTCCTCCTGTTCATCTGATGTTCTTCCTTGTAGGCTCTTCCAAAAAGTGTTTGAGTAAATTGGCCCTTGTGTTACCAAAATGGTTAACCTCTCTTTGTCTACCGGTGTGTTTCCCAATGCTTTCAAACATGCCATAGTGAATCCAATACTAAAAAGAAACAGGCTTAGAATGGATGGATCTCAAAAGTCATAGGCCAGGAGTCGGCAACCCAAAATGTTGAAAGAGCCATATTGGACCAAAAATACGATATACGTGTTATAATGAAGGCAACACATGACGTAAGTGTCTACATTAGCTATATTAGCCTACTATCAAAGGCTGACACAAATCTTAGTTGACAGACATGTTGTATTTTAATTTTTATTTTACACATTTTTGCAACATTAGAAATCATTAGTAAAATGGAGGCTTCTCACAGGATGAGATAACTTCTGGAAATTACTGGCTCAGAATGGCCAAAGGTATACATGTGTGTGTCTAAGTTAAAGGAAACTGCAGACTGTCTTCTTCTAATGTATTTATTACAATCTTTGCAAGCTGAGTAACGTTTGCTGTGGTCTGGAACAACATGGCGCACAAACAACTATCAGAAATGCAGCCAATATTACATACAGATAATGTGTCATGAGACATGCAAATATAAATTAAATACACAAAGGACATAAGTAAAGGAAATTAAATGAGATCAAATATACCTACAAACGAGGCATAATGATGCAATATGTACATACAGCTAGCCTAAATAGCATGTTAGCATCGATTAGCTTGCAGTCATGGATTGACCTACACTACCGTTCAAAGGTTTGGGGTCACATTGAAATTTCCTTATTTTTGAAGGAAAAGCACTTTACTTTTCAATGAAGATAACTTTAAACTAGTCTTAACTTTAAAGAAATACACTCTATACATTGCTAATGTGGTAAATGACTATTGTAGCTGCAAATGTCTGGTTTTTGGTGCAATATCTACATAGGTGTACAGAGGCCCATTTCCAGCAACTATCACTCCAGTGTTCTAATGGTACAATGTGTTTGCTCATTGGCTCAGAAGGCGAATTGATGATTAGAAAACCCTTGTGCAATCATGTTCACACATCTGAAAACAGTTTAGCTCGTTACAGAAGCTACAAAACTGACCTTCCTTTGAGCAGATTGAGTTTCTGGAGAATCACATTTGTGGGGTCAATTAAACGCTCAAAATGGCCAGAAAAAAAAAACTTTCATCTGAAACTCGACAGTCTATTCTTGTTCTTAGAAATGAAGGCTATTCAACAAAAATGTTTGGGTGACCCCAAACTTTTGAACGGTAGTGTATATGCCTGATAAGCACTCCGGCAAATCAATAAAATCAACAAAGTTAATTTTTGTGCATTCACGCACAGCATAAAACGTTTGTTGGACAAAATGAGACGAAGAAGGAGTGGCATAAAACACGTCTTTCTGTGGCAGCATTGGAGAAAGTTGTACATGCAAACAAACTACGATGAGTTCAAGGATCACTGAATAACTAGGACAAAACATCCATCCATCCATCCATTTTCTACCGCTTATTCCCTTCGGGGTCGCGGGGGGCGCTGGAGCCTATCTCAGCTACAATCGGGCGGAAGGCGGGGTACACCCTGGACAAGTCGCCACCTCAGTGCTTGCCAAATACTCTCATCAGTGAAGCATGTATAACAAAAACAATGGGATTTCTAACAATTATGAAGGTTTTTGTAATGTTTGTTCTCCTACAGAAAATATATTAAAACAAAAACTTTTTTTTTTTCTTAATCTTTTTCCATTTTCACACATCTCTGAGAGAGGTCCAGGGAGCCACTAGGGCGGCGCTTAAGAGCCGCATGCGGCTGTAGAGGGCTGAGGGCTGTAGTAGAACTGTCATGGTCAGTTCTACAGTGGTTCTCCTCATGTTTATCTGGGCGTAGCTTCAGTGTTACAGCTTACCAAATAAGGCCTGAGTCAGCAGATTTGTTGTGTGGAGTCCCTTAAGATTCCGTCTTGGGTCGTGTATTATTTTTGCTGTGTTTGAACCCTTCGGGAAAGCTCATCCAAAGGTTTAGTGATGTTTCTTTCTACCAAGTTGCTGATCATATCCAGCTTTACTGTTTCTTAAAGCCGTAAAAGATCCAGAAGCTTAACGCCTTGCTTAATTGTTTAGTGAACATAAAACAATGGCTCACAATTCCCTGCAGCTCAATGCAGACAAAACAAAAACACTGGTTATTGCACTTGATGATTACATTCAGGGGATTAAACAACACTTGGGTCACTTAGGCCAGTCTACTAAACCAAGTCTCAGAAACTTGGAAGTTATCTTTGACAAAGACATGTCATTAGTGCAGCATTGTAAGCAGCTGACGAGGAACTGCTTCCTTCATCTAAGGACATCTCTAAACTTGGGAAAATGGCGTCACAGAATTATTTGGAACTTTTACATTCATTGTTTGGTGACCTTGCGTTTAGACTGTGTAACAGTCTGTTTTCATGTCTGAACAAGAAGGAGCTCTCGCGACCGCAACTAGTCCCAGATTCTGCAGCGAGAATTCTGAACCGCACAAATAAGAGGAACCACATATCCGCTGTTGTAAAAGAACTTCACTGGCTGCCAGTGTCCTATAGGATCAGGTTTACAAATCTGGTTCAAGCCTTCAAAGACTTGTATGGTCAGGCTCCCTCTTACATCAGTGATCTGATCCAGCCTTATACCACAACTCTGAGGTCTGTGGATCAGAATCTGCTGAAGTTTTCACACACTCGTTTTCGGACAAGAGGTGACCTTCTAGGCTGTTGCTCTCATGCTTTGAAATGATCTTCCACCCTCATTGCACCCTATTGACTCTTGTTGACACCTTCAAAATGGGCTGCTACGATTGTTTCCCTTTAACTTGTGTTTTTATAATGTTTTATATTGGGTTTTTGTTTGTTTAAATTGGCCTTTTATAATGTGTGTATTTTCTATTTTAACTGTGTTGCGAAGCACTTTGTGGCTTTTTGTCTATGAAAGGTGCTATATAAATGTTACTTACTTTATACTTACTTACTTTGTCAGTTACACATTTCTGAAAAAATAGCTGTGTTATGAAAATTACAAGTCTGCGCTGTCGTTAACGTTAAAATTGCAAATTAAGGATGTGCCAATGTGTTTACATGGTCTAAGTTCCTCTAAACAACAGGAACAGTCTAGTGTTTTAGGTAGTTGCTGTAAAAATGTTTGTCCCCCAAGTTTTAAACTGAACACTAGGGGTGGTGTGGTGTCATTTCACGGCCAGTTTAAACCTAATGCACAGAATCTGGTCGGCAATAGCTCGCTTTAGCTCATGCTCCTTGGCCTGCAGTGTAATGTAAACACCAACCAGAATTAATGAAGTGAACTCGCGGGAAGGATAAAAAGTTTTGCTATAAATGTAAAAATATTCCGGCCAAGGAGATAAGTGCTTTTAGATCACTGTGACATCAGATCAGATTTTGCCACACTTTTTATTTCCAGGAAATATGTGTCTCGAGTCTCTCTGAAGAGTAGGATTCCTGCCAGCTGCAGCACAGAGTCCAGTATCAGTTCACACAGTCACGTCTCTGTAAAACACAGAGCACAGGATGAAAAAAAGTCCCTGTCCATCCCCATCAGTAGCTGAAGTTTGTTGAGTTTGTTCGCCAGTGAGCGCGCATTGGAGAGAAATATACCTGGTAGAGCAGTGCATGGTCGGCGCTGGCGGTACGCACAGGCACTCCCACCCACCTCCCACTTTTGCGTCGTCATCTCACAACACCAAATAAAGGCAAGGGTACCTTTGACCAGGACATCCAACAATTCCACTTATTCTGTCAGAAAAGTGGGAATAAGTCCGGTGGAGTTGTAGCTTATATTTATAAGCTCATCCTTGGTGACAAAGCTCCATAAATGTTGACATAAAACTGATTTAACACACAAAAAGGAGAAAAAACACTCAATGTAGAGATCGTCCTCTGTGCCATCTCGATGTCCTGGTTGTATTATTAATTCTGTATTAAACAATATATTGGGTAACGCTTTAGTATGGGGAACATATGAACCATTAATTAGTTGCTTATTAACATAGGGTTAGGGTTAGGGTAAGGGTTGCGGTTGGAGTTAGGGAAGACTCTTAGTTAATGGCTGACTGGTTGTATAATAAGGCCATGCAGAATAAGGCATTAATAAGTACTTACTAATGACTAATTAACAGCCAATATGTTACCAATTTGCATGTTAATAAGCAACTAATTAATGGTTTATATATTCCCCCATACTAAAGTGTTACCATATATTGCAATATAGATTTTAGGTCATATTGCCCTTCCCTAGTAAAAAGTATTTTCCGCCATGGCTTGGTCTTTTTTTCCTGTGAATAATGTTGTAAAGAGCTGCGTGTTTGTCCCCCACAGAGATTTCAGACCAGGTCATACAATAACTTATTTTTTTAGTACATGTGACTGACCAAAGCTTGACGTTTCCAAAACATGTGTTTGTGTTTTTTGTGTCCGACAGACATCTGTGAAGAACATCTTCTCCCTGGGCTTCTAGAGTGGAGCTTTAAGATGGAGCAGGGAAAGCCTCAGCCCTCCCACATTAAAGAAGAGGACGAGGTGCCACAGACACCTGACAACAACAAAAAAGAAGAGGACCCACTGACCCCCCACATTAAGGAAGAAGACGAGGTGCCGCAGACCCCCAACCTTAAAAAGGAAGAAGAGGAACCCCTGACCCCCCATGTTAAAGAGGAAGAAGATGTGCCAGAGACCCCGCACCTTACAAAGAAAGAGGAGGACCGACTGACGCCCTACTTTAAAGAGGAAGAGGAGGCACCACAGCCCCTTCACATTAAAAAGGAAGAGGAGGAACACAGCATCAGTCAGGAGGGAGAGCATATTGAATGGTTGGGGGAGTTCCCAGTGATTGGTGTGATTGTGAAGAGTGAAGATGACGAGGTCAAGGATGAAAGTGAGGAGAAGAGAGAGGTGGAGTCTCCAAGCAGCAGCTCAACTCAACACATGACAACAGAAGCTGATGGAGACCACTGTGGAGGATCACAAGCAGACAAGCTCTTAGCTCCACTATCAGATAGTGACAACACAACGTCACACTCTCCTGACACTGATGATGAAGACTCTAAAGCTGATAATACATGTCACACTGACAACACACGCTTTACATGTTCTCACTGTGACAAAACGTTTAAACACCACAGTTATCTGAAAGTACACATTAGAAAACACACTGGAGAAAAACCGTATACCTGTTCAGTCTGTGGTAAAGGTTTTGTACAAAGTCAAAATTTAAAAGTACACATGAGAATACACACAGGAGAAAAACCATTTTCTTGTTCAATTTGCGGTAGATGTTTTGTAGCAAGTCAAAATCTGAAACTACACATGAGCGTGCATACCGGACAAAAACCTTTTACCTGTTCAATCTGTGGTAAAGGTTTTGTAACAAGTCAAAATTTGAAAGTACACATGAGAACACACACAGGAGAAAACCCTTTTACCTGTTCAATCTGTAGTAAAGGCTTTGTACAAAGTCAAGATTTAAAAGTACACATGAGAAAACACACCGGAGAAAAACCTTTTATCTGTTCAGTTTGTGGTAAAGGTTGTGTAACAAATCAAAGTTTAAAAGTACATACGAGAATACACACTGGAGAAAATCCTTTTACCTGTTCTATCTGTGGTAAAAGTTTTGTACAAAGTCAAAATTTGAAAGTACACATGAGAACGCACACTGGCGAAAAACCATATTCCTGTACAAGCTGCAACAAAAGCTTTTGCAGACAAAGAAACCTTGTAGTACACATGAGAACACACACAGGTGAGAAAGTGTTGAGTTGCAGTGTGTGTGATGAAAGATTCTCTTATAAGTACCAGTGTAAGAAACACAAGTGTGCTGGTGAGAACAGCAGCAGCAAATGAAGCCAAGACTTTGATAACTTCGACTTTCTAACAACATAAACGTGTGACATAATTGTTGGTGTGTTACACAATCTTGTTAATATGCTTCCACCATTTATAAATTAGATCTTTTCGTTTAGGTTTTATTTTTTTTTAATTATTCAATAACATGCATCAATATGCAAAATTGTGTATTTAAAAAAATAACAGCAATTTGACTGAAAAGGTTGAGATAAAACAGTGAACATTGTATCCGATATTGCATATTCATATTGGCCCTAGCGTGTGAATGTGAGTGTGAATGTTGTCTGTCTATCTGTTGGCCCTGTGATGAGTTGGCGACTTGTCCAGGGTGTACCCTTCCTTCCGTCCGAATGAAGCTGAGATAGGCTCCAGCACCCCCCGCGACCCTGAACGGGACAGGCGGTAGAAAATGAATGGATGGATAATTCACTTCTATACTTATTCAGAACAGTGTTTTATATAGGTTTTAGAAATAATTAAGTGGGTTTTTTTTCTAATTGTAAATGATTCCATAGATGAACTCCTTTGTATGATATACATATATGTTTTACATGTGTTCATACCTTTGCTTTTGAGTACACATAAACCCCTCTTAGTTCATGTTTACTGGTTCACATCCGAAACATCTTCTGGACCACTTCTGGAAGCATATTATTATTTACTTTATACATCATTTGAGCAGTTGTGTTTTATACAAGATCATTTACTTTTGAAAGGTGTGACTTGATGATACATTATACAGTATTTATTATCATTATTACTCTTTTGTATTATGAATATCGTTTTGTGATTGTTTTATATGTATGTCACTAGACCAGGGGTCGGTAACCCGCGGCTCCGGAGCCGCATGCGGCTCTTTGACCACTCAGATGCGGCTCAGCTGCATACTTGCCGACCCCCCCAATTTTCCCAGGAGACTTCTGGATCTCAGTGCCTCTCTTAGTTAACTCCCAGGGCAAATATAATCCTATTTTCACTCTGATTACTAAATTAAGGGCGTGCCCTGAATGCACTGCAGTAATTGTCCTCTATAGCATTTACAAACAGCGTGCCAGCCCGGCCACATGTTGTATGTAGCTTTTACTTACACACGTAGGAGACAGCAAAGCATACTTACTCATCAGCCACACAGCTTACACTGGCGGTAGCCGTATAAAACAACTTTAACACTGTTACGTTACAAATATGCGCCACACTGTGAACCCACAGCAAAAAAGAATGAAAAACACATTTCTGGAGAACATCCCACCGTAACACAACATAAACACAACACAACCAATACCCAGAATCCCATGCAGCCCTAACTCTTCCGGTCTAGATTATACACCCCCGCTACCACCAAACCCCCCCACACATCAACCCCCCGCCCCCTCCGTGCGTCGGTTGAGCGGAAGAGTTAGTGCTGCATGGGATTCTGGGTATTTGTTGTGTTGTGTTTATGTTGTGTTACAGTGCAGATGTTCTCCAGAAATGTGTTTGTCATTCTTTTTTGGTGTGGGTTCAAAGTGTGGCGCATATTTGTAACGTAACAGTGTTAAAGTTTTTTTTTTACGGCTACCGTCAGTGTAAGCTGTGTGGCTGCTGACCTAGTACGCCAGCTGAAACTGCATTCTACATGCGGTCGAGCAGGTACACTGTTGGAGCAGGCTGTAGAGGGCGCCAAAAGCAGTGCCATCACGTCCTGATAACCGGGAGTCTCCCGGAAATAATGAGAGGATTGGCAAGCATGACGCTATCAAGCGCCATTCATTCAAAACTCGCGGGCCGCCCTAATATCAAATTGACATATTAAAGTGCGTGCCGGTGCGTGTGTCTGAGACCCCTGGTTAACATAGCACAAAGCAATTTAAGCTTTGTATGCGCGGAGCCCCTAAAGGGACATGGGAATTTTTTTTTTTTTAGACATGTATCTCGTGGCCACGAGAAAGTATCTCGTGGCCACGAGAAACTTTCTCGTGGCCACGAGAAACTTTTTATAAAAAAAAAAAAAAAAAATATTTTTTTTTTTTTTTTTTTTTTTTAATAAAAAGTTTCTCGTGGCCACGAGAAACTTTCTCGTGCGCACGAGAAACTTTCTCGTGGCCACGAGAAAGTTTCTCGTGGCCACGAGAAACTTTCTCGTGGCCACGAGAAAGCATTGGATGCGTGCTGATGGTTTAGTGTGTGTTAAAATGGCAGTTTAGGAGTTAATATGGCTGTATTTCCAGATAGGACTTTCCCCCATGTGTGTTGTGGCAAAATGTGAATGCTTGATTAGTAGGTGTGAGACAAACACTTTATCTTCCTGGTTATTGTAACGCTACGTGTTTGACATTATTTAAGACGTTATCATGCCCGGGAAAGGACAGTTTTCCTCTTCTGTGGCTGTGGGGGGTGGGCGTGGCTTGCGGACCTGCAGCGAAGCGGAGTGTGTCAGTTAGTCCGATGTTGATGTGATCAAACTTCTTTCTTGCTTGGAAGATACACACACAATTGTAACTGTTATTTCTTCCTGCAAATAATAAATATGTACAACGTGTTTGGATGTATTCATTTATGTAAAATTGTCATTAAATGTAATATTGCCTGACAAAAAGTGATACGACGTACGTAATATTTTGATATTTACACATCGCATATTTACACACGCGCATCTGACTAGAATACCCTTATGTGCATTACATATATCAACATCACCTACCTACTGTACTGTTTACTTGTTGAAATACCCTTTTTAGAACAAATATCTACCCACATAATTTATATGTGTATGTATAATATATATATATATATATATATATATATATATATATATATATATATATATATATATATATATATGCATATACATACATACACGTATATATATATGCATATATATATATATATATATATATATATATATATATATATATATATATATATATATATATATATATATATATATATATGCATATACATACATACACGTATATATATATATGCATATATATATATATATATATATATATATATATATATATATATATATATATATATATATATATGCATATACATACGTACACGTATATATATATATATGCATATATATATATATATATATATATATATATATATATATATATATATATATATATATATATATATATATATATATATATATATGCATATACATACATACACGTATATATATATATGCATATATATATATATATATATATATATATATATATATATATGCATATACATACGTACACGTATATATATATATATGCATATATATATATATATATATATATATATATATATATATATATATATATATATATATATATGCATATACATACATACACATATATATATATTATATATACACATATAAATTATGTGGGTAGATATTTGTTCTAAAAAGGGTATTTCAACAAGTAAACAGTACAGTAGGTAGTTGATGTTGATATATGTAATGCACATAAGGGTATTCTAGTCAGATGCGCGTGTGTAAATATGCGATGTGTAAATATCAAAATATTACGTACGTCGTATCACTTTTTGTCAGGCAATATTACATTTAATGACAATTTTACATAAATGAATACATCCAAACACGTTGTACATATTTATTATTTGCAGGAAGAAATAACAGTTACAATTGTGTGTGTATCTTCCAAGCAAGAAAGAAGTTTGATCACATCAACATCGGACTAACTGACACACTCCGCTTCGCTGCAGGTCCGCAAGCCACGCCCACCCCCCACAGCCACAGAAGAGGAAAACTGTCCTTTCCCGGGCATGATAACGTCTTAAATAATGTCAAACACGTAGCGTTACAATAACCAGGAAGATAAAGTGTTTGTCTCACACCTACTAATCAAGCATTCACATTTTGCCACAACACACATGGGGGAAAGTCCTATCTGGAAATACAGCCATATTAACTCCTAAACTGCCATTTTAACACACACTAAACCATCAGCACGCATCCAATGCTTTCTCGTGGCCACGAGAAAGTTTCTCGTGGCCACGAGAAACTTTCTCGTGGCCACGAGAAACTTTCTCGTGCGCACGAGAAAGTTTCTCGTGGCCACGAGAAAGTTTCTCGTGGCCACGAGAAACTTTTTATTAAAAAAAAAAAAAAAAAAAAAAATTTTTTTTTTTTTTTTTTTTTTTTTTTTTTTTTTTAAAGTTTCTCGTGGCCACGAGAAAGTTTCTCGTGGCCACGAGATACTTTCTCGTGGCCACGAGATACTTTCTCGTGGCCACGAGATACATGTCTAAAAAAAAAAAAATTCCCATGTCCCTTTAGGGGCTCCGTAGTTTTTCATTTAAAATTTTTTTTTTTTTTTGTGGCTCCCATTATTTTGTTTAATTTGTGAAACTTGCCAAAATGGCTCTTTGAGTGGTAAAGGTTGCCGACCCCTGCCCTAGACCTTTATGTAATATGTAGATGAGAGTAGATGGCAGAATTATTTGTGCAAGGTAAAGAAGGATGATTTTGTTTTCAAGAATCTGCATTTGTGAATTAAAGCAATTACTGTCAAATGTCGTTAGGCAATGTAGCTTCCCACACTTGAAAAAAGACAGAACTTCCAACTTGACCGGATTCCACTCAATATTTTATTTGTAGACAATGGTGGGGTATGGGAATAAAGATGATTTTGACAGACGAAATGAGTTGGCTTAAGCAGTATGCACCTGAAAGACAGAAAGGCAAATATGAATAAAAGTAATTCACATTAAGTCTCTTAAGTAAAGTAACCTTTCATTCATCACAGGATTGAACTCAAAATTATGTTTAATGTAGGATAATATAACTTATTTCATTTTATCATAAAATTCAAACAAATTAAATTATAAGCATGCACTTTCTTCTTTCCTTCATGCATCTAAACTTTACCGCTGTCTGTGTTTTTTTCTATATTTTTATTGTAATATTTTCAGAACGTGTTTCTTCTATTTTTGGCCAAAGTAAGACAAAGAAAACAATCTGAAGTTCTTTATTTTTTTGTTTTAATGCCATGATTTTAATAGTCCGGTCCCTGAGCTAAAATGAGTTCGACACCCCTGGTCTGTCGTATTACAAACTATCGTAAGACTTCATAACGGTCTATTTTAGAGGGCCATCTGGTGCGAGACTTCGAGCTGGAACCCAGAAGTTATTTCTGGGAAAAGGGATGACCCGGAAGTCCGAAAGTAGGCGAGACTGACTAACTTCGAACAGCAGGTATAATGCTTTTGCACAAAGTGGAGAGAGTTGGGGAGAGAATGCTGAATCTTCAGCAGGAAAAGGACATGACAAAACATGGAGAAGTGTGGGGGATAAACATCAGGAAATCCCTGTGTCAGTGGCGGTTGAGCACGACTGCTCTGCGAATGGGTCAGAAGTAGGCAGCGTGGTGGAAATGGACTCTGATGGTGAAGGGGGGGATGAGTATGTGGGAAGAATGGATGGGAAAATTACCTTAAGTGGCCAGAGTGTCCGCCCTGAGAACCTTAAGGTCATACCAAAGACTATAAAAACGGGACCCATTGCCTCCCTGCTTGGCACTCAGCATCAAGGGTTGGAATTGGGGGTTGAATCACCAAATGATTACTGAGCGTGGCCACCGCTGCTGCTCACTGCTCCCCTTACCTGCCAGGGGGTGAACACAGGAATGGGTCAAATGCAGAAGATAATTTCACCACATCTAGTGTGTGCGTGTGACTATCGTTGGGACTTTAACTTAACTTTTACATAAAGTATAGATATAAAGGAATGCAAGCTGAGGAGCATGTGGGAGATGAGAGTGAGGAAGACATTGGAAAAAAAAAAGATTGTCACAAAAAGATTTAATGAAAAGGCTTAAGTAAACATGAAAAAATGTAACCAGTTTACGTTAATTACTACGCCAGATAGGCGAGGTTGAGCATGCAACAATCTTAGTAAACGATGGGAATGTGAAAGACACTCTGTGTGAAAGAGATAGGGAAGAATTAAGTAGAGAGCACAAGGAGAGTAGGAGCACAAAATGGTGGTGGTGGTGGTAGCAAAGGAGTGATCACGGTGGTTCCAGTGAGTGTGGGAATGGAAGAGCTAAAGAAAAACATGAGAGGAGGAAGAATATTAAGTGTGCAAAGAATGAAGACATCAAGAGAAGGACCGGTGAAGAAGGACACAGAGACAGTATTATTTCAGTTTGAAGGGGAAAATGTACCTCAGAAGGTGTTTTGGGGATTTGTGAGCTATCCAGTCAGAGTTTATATACCAAAGCTGTTAAGATGCTACAACTGTTAAAGGTTTGGACACATAGCTACATAACATAAAGAGCAAAGAAGATGTGTAAGCAACCATGAATATGGGAAGTGTGTGGAGGGGGTGCAACCAAAATGCTGCAACTGTGGAGGAGCCCATAGCGTATGGTGGATGTGAAGTCATGAAGAAGGAAAACCAGATTCAAAAAGTAAGGTTAGAGAGGAAAAAAAATCATATGCAAAGGCGACGAGAGTGTCGAGAGAGCAAAATAAAGTAGACAAAACAGCAGGAGAGAGCGAAGCAGCAATGTATGAGTGACAGAGTGCATGTGGATAAAAAAGCATTGCTAACGTTTATTGCAGGAGTCATTAATTGTACTGCTCAAGTCACATCAAAGAGTGAATTCATTCAGTTGGTCGTTAACGCAGCTATTAACCACCTGGGATTAGTAGGGTGTAAATGGGAATATGTGAGGGCTGACCCAGCAACTCAGTCTAGCCAGGAACATATTGCTGGGTATTGTGGCCAAACAGCTCAATTTTTGTTTCATCTGACATCACATGGACAAAGATAAGACCTTCTGGAGGAAAGTTCTGTGGTCAGATGAAACAAAAATTGAGCTGTTTGGCCACAATACCCAGCAATATGTTTGGAGGAGAAAAGGTGAGGCCTTTAATCCCAGGAACACCATCCTACCGTCAAGAATGGTGGTTGTAGTATTATGCTCTGGGCCTGTTTTGCTGCCAATGGAACTGGTGCTTTACAGAGAGTAAATGGGACAATGAAAAAGGAGGATTACCTAAAATCATCAGCCCGGAGGTTGGGTCTTGGGCGCAGTTGGGTGTTCCAACAGGACAATGACCCCAAACACATGTCAAAAATGGTAAAATAATTGCTAAGTCAGGCTAGAATTAAGGTTTTAGAAGGGCCTTCCCAAAGTCCTGACTTAAGCGTGTGGACAATGCTGAAGAAACAAGTCCATGTCAGAAAACCAACAAATTTAGCTGAACTGCACCAATTTAGTCAAGAGAAGTGGTCAAAAATTCAACAAGAAGCTTGTGGATGGCTACCAAAAGCGCCTTATTGCAGTGAAACTTGCCAAGGGACATGTAACCAAATATTAACATTGCTGTATGTATACTTTTGACCCAGCAGATTTGGTCACATTTTCAGTAGACCCATAATAAACTCATAAACGACCCAAACTTCATGAATGTGTTTTTTGACCAACAAGTATGTGCTCCAATCGCTCTATCACAAAAAAATAAGTGTTGTAGAAATTATTGGAAACTTGAGACAGCCATGACATTATGTTCTTTACAAGTTTATGTAAACTTTTGACCACGACTGTATGTGTTCAGGAAACATGGTTAAAGCCAGAGATACAGTCAGGGGCGCCGAAAAGGGGGGGTAAAGGAGACGGATTCTAGGGGCCCATGATGGAGGGGGGCCCAGAGAGGCCCCCAATGATGATGAAATTATAATACAGAAAAAATAATGGGGGCCCTGTAAAGATTCTTTTCATGGGGCCCAAAATCCGTAGCGGCGCCCCTGGATACAGTATATACTTTTTCATTAACGTGTACACAGGGGTGAGGTGGGATAGAACCACCGGAGTTGGAAGTGGATGTGCTACATTCATAAAACAAGAGATTCCACATAGAGTTGTCAGCAAAGGGGTGGAGCAAGAATGGGTAGCATGCAGAGATATGGGGAAAAGGGGGAAAAGTATTGATTATAGATTATTACAATCCATGTAGAAGATTTGCATTGGAAGAATTGTTGAATATGCCAAGACAAAATAAACATATGTTGATCTGGTGTGCAGATTTTAATTTACACAGTACTTTGTGGGGGGCTCACACACAGATTCGAATGGAAGGGTAATTGAAGAATTGATGGATGAAAGGGGATTGATGTGTTTGAATGATGGCACAGGAACAATAATGAATGTGTTAACAGGAAATTAATCATTTTTGGATATTACATTGGTGTCAAATTCATTAGCAGCAGAAAGTAACCGGTGAGTAGTGACAGACACGACAGTAGGCAGTGATCATTATTATCATTATTATTGTGTGCAGTCGGTGAAAGAGCGGATGTGAGACCAAGTGAAAGAGTTCCAAAGTGGGTATTTAGTACAGCAGACTGGGGAAAATTGAAGGCAATTTTAGAAGAAACAGTGACTTAGGTAAATTTTGAGGGTGACGTCAATGATGTGAATAAACTAATGACAGAAGCAATTTATGGGGCAGCAGTTGGGTCAATACCCAGGAGCAGGAACAAAGTCAATAAAAGGCTGGTTCCATGGTGGATAGAGGAGGGCCTTCATGGAGTTAACAGAAACCAATTGTTTAGACAACTAAAAAGAACATACAACATGCAGCACCTTATTCAGTTCAAAATAGCCCAGGCACTGCTTCGACGTACAGTATGACATTGATATAGCCTATGTAATGCCCATAAGGGTATTCTAGTAAAATATGCAGAAATGAGATGTGTCAATATCAAAATATTACTTGAAATCAATTTTTGTCAGAAGCAAAGTGGTCGTTTGGGTAGATATTTAGCTTTGGAAAGGGTATTTCAACAAGTAAACAATACAGTAGTTACTTGATTTTGATATAATGTAATAGCTTTGGAAAGGGTATTTCAACAAGTAAACAATACAGTAGATACTTGATTTTGATATAATGTAATGCTCATAAGGATATTCTAGTAAATTATGCAGAGATGAGATGTGTCAGTATCAAAGTATTACTTGAAATTAATTTTTGGCAGTGGCCATTTGGGTAGATTTTAGCCCTAAAAGGGGTATTTCAACAAGTAAACAGTACAGTAGGTACTTGATTTTGATATATTGAATGCCCATAAGGGTATTCTACTAAAATATGCAGAGATAATATGTGTAATATCAAAATATTACTTGAAATCAATTTTTGGCAGCAGCAAAGTGGCCGTTTGGGTAGATTTTAGCTTTGGAAAGGGGTATTTCAACAAGTAAACAGTACAGTAGGTACTTAATTTTGATATATGTCTTGCCCATAAGGGTATTCTAGTAAAATATAAAGAGATGAGATGTGTTAATATTAAAATATTACTTGAAATAATTTTTTGGCAGCAGCAAAGTGGTCGTTTGGGTGGATTATTAGCTGTAAAAAGGGTATTTCAACAAGTAAACAGTACAGTAGGTACTTGATTTTGATATGTGTAATGTTCATAGGGGTATTCTAGTAAAATATGCGTGTGTAAAAGTCAAAATATTACGTTGAATCCTTTTTGCAATATTACATTTACATAAATGTACATAAAGGAATACATCCACTTTATCAATATTTATTATGTGCACGAAGAAATAACAGTTACAATTATATGTACCTTCCAAACAAGAAATAGGTTTTATCACATCAACATCGGACTAACAACAGTCCTTTAAATCTCGTTTGAAGCACTCTTTTAAAAGACAAACACGAAGGAACATGACTTTTTTTTGGAGCGAGCGTGCTGATATTATTTCAACTCACATCGCATCACAGTCGTTCTTCTGTGACGTCATCCGTGTACCAACACTCTGACACAAGACGAGTTAGGACAAGCGGTAAAAAAATGGATGGATGGACATTCTTCAATATTCCATCCATCTTTGGCGTATGCTGCCCTCCACGGGTTCTTAACGGGATTTCCTCGTTATGTTCTTTTACCCACACTACATTCTACAGTACAGTAGGCGGCGCTACAAACATTTACTGCCAGTCAGAAGAAGAAGAAGAAGAGCTGGTTGTTTGTTTCTCTCGCGAGATCTGACAATACTGCTTTCGAAACAAGAAAACAAGATGAGGTAAAAACAAGATGGCGTTTGCTGAAGACGTTATTGTGGCTATTATAGTACTGTCTTCCTAATTAGTGCGTACATGAACAAACATATGCTGTTCAACAAAGTAAACGTCGTCAATAATCCATTGATATTCGGACTCATTAGTCTAAGTGCACTTTGCTGCTTCTCATGCTAGCTTAGCTTGCTAGCTAGCTTAGCTTGTTAGCTGCTAACAAAGAGACGTTATCAACACATCCCTAAGCAGAGATCACGTGTGAGTGTAAAGTGTTGTGATTGTGTGAAAATGTGCGAAAGAACGATAGCAGAGTACGAGGAGGAACTGTTTCGAACAAAAGAGGAGAAGGAGCAACAACATCAACTACTGGACGCCTATTACAGGAAACATCATCAAGTTGTGTTACACAGAACAGGTTTGTTTACTTCCTACTCTCACATTTTTACTAACTATATAGTTGATTATTAATACTACTCTTAAATAGATTGTCTATAGGAAGGTGAATTGTCTTGTGAGGACGATGCACTGCTTTATTTTTATAATGTTCATAAAAATATTTATGAGAGGTTGATGTTCCTCTCAGTTTGTAACAGTGTGTATCAACATGTTTACACAACACTCACAGAATCACCAAATTTATTTGACAATGTAATCAATATAAATAATAGTAGATAGGTCCGATAATGGCTTTTTTGCCGATATCCGATATTGTCCAACTCTTAATTACCGATTCCGATATCAACCGATACCTATATATACAGTCGTGGAATTAACACATTATTATGCCTAATTTTATTTTATGTATGTATATTGTAGCGTCCCGGAAGAGTTAGTGCTGCAAGGGGTTCTGGGTATTTGTTATGTTGTGTTTATGTTGTGTTACGGTGCGGATGTTCTCCCGAAATGTGTTTGTCATTCTTGTTTGGTGTGGGTTCACAGTGTGGCGCATATTTGTAACAGTGTTAAAGTTGTTTATACGGCCACTCTGTGTGACCTGTATGGCTGTTGACCAAGTATGCTTTGCATTCACTTGTGTGTGTGTGAAAAGTCATACATATTATGTGATTGGGCCAGCACGCAAAGGCAGTGCCTTTAAGGTTTATTGGCGCTCTGTACTTCTCCCTACGTCCGTGTACCACTCCGTACAGCGGCGTTTTAAAAAGTCATACATTTTTCTTTTTGAAACAGATAAGGATAATTTCCGATATTACATTTTAAAGCATTTATCGGCCGATAATATCGGCAGTCCGATATTATCGGACATCTCTAATTAATAGTTTCATGGCTAATTTCACTTCCTGATTCTGACCTACATGCATCATTAAGTGAAAGTCATCATTTATTGTCAATCATCTTTCAATAAGCAGAGTAGTCAACAGTTGATTTATGAAAAGAACATAAAGGTGACTGACTTTCCTTCAGCGTGTCGTAGATGGTCTTCAAGTGAATGTGCTCTAAAGAGGAATTGTTGATGGACAAATTCCATAAAAATACCACTTAGTGAAACATGTTTTGGGAAGAGTTCCTTTTGGCCCAGCCACAACAAAAAAGAAGAAAATTGTAGAATTTTATGACAACATGTTAGGGATGTTTTTAAGCAGTTTTGAGAATATATTTTTTTTATTTTCATGATATTTAACTTATGGATATTATAAGGTTGAGGGTAGAGATAATGCTTAGGTGTAATAGGCCAACATTTATACTGAGAAAATGGACACTCACTTTATACCAGAGGTTTATACATCTCTAATGTATCTTTTAGGATGTTTTGATCAATGCCGGCATGTCCTTACAGAGGATAAGTAAACCTGCTGCACTGTAAAACCCATTATACGTATAGGTTGTATTCACCTGACGTCATGTCCGGTGTTCTGGCGAAGAGTGCTCCCCTTTGGAAATATACCCCCCCCCCCCCCCCCCCCCACTGTATCTGCGTATGAATCCAAGGAATGCGAAAGCGTGCACTGCATTACAACGTGCATCGACTGAACCTTTTACGTGAGTACAATCTACAATATACGCTATTAAACGATAAAACTCACAATGTATTATTTCCCTGTTTCATGTAAAGATATCAAATGTACGTACTCATATTACGTTAGATGCATAGCTTGTCGAAATGTTATTGGAGATTAATGTGAAAATGTCGCAAATCTACTTTTGTGGCGTTAGTTAGCTAGATACATTATATAGCATGGAGAAGACTAATGTAAATATTTCGGAAATGTACTTATATAACATTAGTTAGATGCATGTGCATGTCAAACATCTACTTATATGGCATTATCTACTTAAAGGCCTACTGAAATGAAATTTTTTTATTTAAACGGGGATGGCAGATCTATTCTATGTGTCATACTTGATCATTTCGCGATATTGCCATATTTTTGCTGAAAGGATTTAGAATAGAAAAACGACGATAAAGATAGCAACTTTTGGTATCTGACAAAAAAAAGCCTTGCCCCTACCGGAAGTAGCGTGACGTGGACAATTGAACATATCCGCAAAGCTCCCTATTGTTTGCAATGATGGCCGCCAGATCTGAGAGCGATTCTGACCGAGATAGCGACGATTTCTCCATTAATTT
Source organism: Entelurus aequoreus (assembly GCF_033978785.1). Taxonomy (NCBI): domain Eukaryota; kingdom Metazoa; phylum Chordata; class Actinopteri; order Syngnathiformes; family Syngnathidae; genus Entelurus; species Entelurus aequoreus. The sequence continues at coordinate 415,039 of NC_084750.1, forward strand.
GAGCGAGGATGAAAGATTTGTGGATGAGGAAAGTGCAAGTGAAGGACTAGTGGGGAGTGGAAGCGATTCAGATAGGGAAGAAGCTGTGAGAGGGATAGAGCCATATCGCTTTGAACCCGACGCTGATGAAGACGGTCAGGAGGACGCTGCTGCTATTGATGCTGGAGGAGCACACGACATAGATCGCCTTGAGAATACAGAATGGTAATATGTTATTTATTTATAGACTAGTTTTAGTTTGTGGCCTAGTCTTGCACTGTTACTGTTAGTGTTACAACTTACACCCCAGGCCTATCTATACACTAAGTATCTATCATTGACACAATGTCAAACTTAATTAATTACCCATTATTTCTATGGGCCACAGCTCCATATACCGGCAATACTAAAAATATGCATGCAGATTAATAAGATCCACAACAAGACAATGATAATATTAATTATTCCACATGTTTGCAGATTGCAGGTGTCAATAATATGAATTGATTTACAAATATTATGAACATTTCTATTTCCAGGTGTACATGTCAAAACTGTGTGAACATGGAGACAGTGGCTGAGTGTGTCTGCTGTAGTGAAATAGAGGCAGTGACCAGAACGATGGAGGAGGAGGGGGTGAAGACGTGCATCATAGACCACCATGGCTTTCCATCTGTGTGTCTGGATGAATGGGTGCTGCAGACAGCGTATAACGCCTACAAACAGCAATATGGCATGCTGCAGCAACAGCAAAATGAGTGAGGCACTAATAAGTTTAAATAATTCTTTATTCTATCAACCTTTGGAAGATAAGTCAGAATGAGCACTTTCTTATCTTATTCTTATTCTGTGAAATGTACTGTGCTACAATGCACATGACATTATATATCATAGAAGTATTACATAGATGGACCGTAGATGTCAACAATATTTACAATTTACTGCAACAGTAAATGACAAATGAATAGAATGCATGACAATGTCTTTTGAATCTCAGAGAACAGTGAGTCACTGTGTATCCATGTCCGGATAATAACAGCTGCCATCATTTGCTACTTGCAGGCGGAGACGACACACAGCCTATCGACAGTTTGTCCGCTTCTGCTGGGGATATCTGGGAAAGGACATAAGGGTGGTACTACCAGCTTGTGTAGTACATAAGATTAGGACAACATTCCCATCGATGGACTACACGGGGTTCCAAGACGTGCAGTGACTGCAACAGAATCTACATGGCCACTGTACTTAATCAATAAAATCAATCAATCAATCAATCAGTCAATCAATCAATGTTTATTTATATAGCACTAAATCACAAATGTCTCAAAGGGCCGCACAAGCCACAACGACATCCTCGGTACAGAGCCCACACACGGGCAAGGAAAACTCACCCCAGTAGGACGTCGATGTGAATGACTATGAGAAACCTTGGAGAGGACCGCATATGTGGGTAACCCCCCCCCCTCTAGGGGAGACCGAAAGCAATGGATGTCGAGTGGGTCTAACATATTAGTGAGGGTCCAGTGGAGCCAGCAGGAGGCCACCCCGAGCGGAGACGGGTCAGCAGCGCAGATGTCCCCAACCGATGCACAGGCGAGCGGTATACCCCGGGTCCCAACTCTGGACAGCCAGCACTTTATCCATGGTCACCGGAATAACCCCTCCACGTGGGGGGGGGGGCAGAGGAGAAAAGAAAAGAAACGGCAGATCAACTGGTCTAAAAAGGGGGTCTATTTAAAGGCTAGAGTATACAAATGAGTTTTAAGATGGGACTTAAATGCTTCTACTGAGGTAGCATCTCTAACTGTTACCGGGAGGGCATTTCACACTTACCGAAGCGACTCCTGTGCTTGGCGATGGCTTCCTCCTTGTCTGGCTTCTCCAGTTCATCGCAGAGGAAGGGAGGCACATCCACAGTGACGCTGACTGGTGTTCTCTGGTCAGGGGTCTGTCTGCAGCCAGCAACAACCTCCCTGATCAAGTCATCTACGTAGCCTGCAAAATACAATTGTACATGTTCCTGCTCACAACATAATATACTCATGGAGAGTGAAACTTGACAGTATTATTATCATGATACAAAGTGTCAAGTGTTTACATGTTTTGTGTCCTCTACACTTACGGTATGTTGGCTCTGTCGCGATTTTCTTGACCACATGGCCCCCTGCTTTATACTTCGGGTAGCGTACTGCATAGCGCTCAGCACCCGCTTGTGTAGTGGCTATAGGGCGGCTCGAATTTTCGTTCCAGTGCAGCCCAGCAAGCAGGTTCCTAGGTGTGGTAACAGAATAATGTAATAATTAGTACTAAAGTATGGCACACACTAGTGACACTTAGATTAGTGTGGAAACATACCTGCACAGCATTCCGATGTATGAGAAGACATACATTTTCGGTGCGAACTGTATAAGATAAAAGACACTTTATTCAGTCATGCGTCCATACAATGTGTGTGTAAATTTATAAATTGTTTGTAAATTTGAATACAAATGTTTGTGTATTAAACTGTTAATAGTCAGCTATTAAAGCTTGATCTCCTGCAGTAATGAAGCTGTTTTGTTTTCAATGTTAACACCACGCCAGAATTGTTTGCAATCTTTCTCACCAAGATGCCAGCCACTATGTTGGACCTCCAACATTCTCTTGCTTACACTGACTGTATCAAGGCTTCATTTAGTATGCTCTAGTATTTTGCTCCCTGGCCACCAAAGTCCTAGTGGCAGGTGGTAACCACCGACACCACCTACAGGCGATCAGTCTAATTCTCACCTGTATGATAAGGCTATGGAACGCCTCCACCTTGGAAGTCTGGTGTTCACCCGACAGCATGGCGATATCTTTTAGCAGGGACTTGTTGTTGACCACCTCCTCCAGTTTCACTGCTGAGCGTGAACCTAAACATAAATTTAAAATAGAACAACGTTTCTACAAAAATGTTCCAGTCAACTTAAACTGGTTATTTACTTACAAGTTTATCTGAATTTTTTGACTTTCAAAAGATGTGCAGGAAAATACTGCTAGTCCCTCACTGCTTTCGGGCAACTTATTTGCCTACTCACTTTGTTTGAGCCATTTCTTTTGCCGTTGCAGTTGTCCATGAGTACAAATTGGGAAGAGGTCGCCATGGTCCTTGTGGATGTTCTGAATGTGTCGCTCCACAGACTTCCACTTGGCAACCAGAAGTTCCCCCTCTCCAGGCGGTGTAGACACTGCTGCCCAGTAGAGGTGGTTGATTATACTTTGCACCCAGGGCTTCAGGTCTTCACAGTCCTTATGCTTGGCGATGGCCTTCAGTTTCTTTCCGATGGCTACAAACAGAAAAAAACAGAAATTTGTGGATTAAATACAATATCGCATTCATCTGATCACTGATATGTACACACTACTTCACAACTTGTCATGCATACAAATAATCCAACTAACATTTTGCAACATGCCAGATGTCATAGCAGTGCCGTGTATTGGGCATGTTTTCACGAATCCATTTAGCGATCTGTCTGTGTCGGTCTGTCACCAGCACCCCGACATCCAGGTCCCAGCTGATCAGCAGTTCCACCATCCTCTTCAGTCCTTCCATCTCCATATGGTAGCTGCCAAGACATTCGTTGCTCTGAAATATATATAACAGAAAAGGAATGAGCAAAGAAAAAAATGAAAAAGGGGCTTAGTATACATTGAAATGGTTAATGTTATTAGACAAATTTACTAGGATAATTCTGGAAAATCCCTTATCTGCTTATTGTGTTACTAGTGTTTTAGTGAGATTATATGGTCGTACCTGTACAACCTGAAGGTCGAGAACCACATTGGCCACAAGCTCCATTGTGGTGTAGGTACCGAACTTGGCGCTGTGTCCCGGACTGTCTGCTCGCCCATCACCACCAAGGACGAGGGGTCGGCCTTCCACCTGCAGCATGGTGAGGTGCGTCCGTTGCTGTTCCTCCCACACCTTTTTGATGGCTGGCTGCAGGATGAGCTCCTGGTGGTTGAAAAATGTCCTCTTCACATACGTGACCACTCCGATGCTGTTCAGCACTTGCAACACCTTGCCAGAAGATGCCCCAGCGAAGAGGATGCCAGCAGACAGCAGGATGTTGCCCGCGGCATAAGGGCCAATGTTTGGCTGGCTGCTCCAACTACTCCTCTGGTCACATGATGCACATTGAAGAGTCATGGTCAGCTGTGTACCGTTCGAATCCCAAGAAGGGCTTATGTCCTGGCTGCCACAGACTGGACAGTGACACCACTTGACGAGACTCTGGAGGCACGACTCAAAGATGATGTACTTTGGTTCCTTGTGGCAGCCCTCTTCACGCATCTGGTGAGTACATGGGCGATCTGGCGACCCGTCAGATTGACACGGATCCGATGTCGTTGACTCACTCGGCACATAGCTGTCATCGGAAGAACCACCAACAAAAGGCGCAGTGGGACTTGATGCTGGTCCTTCATCAAACAATGCAGGAGGTGGTCGTAGCTTGGCTTGCATTCCAGACACACCTGGAGCTGCTATGTTAGTCTGCATCTCGGGGCTGTCAGATGGAGCTGCTACACTTGACAATGGGACTTCACTAACCCTGGCCGGCCGAGCTCTAACCCTCTCGAGGATATCTGGGGTCACCTGGTGTCCTAGCAATAAAATCAAGCACAAGTTGTTTTATATAATCTGTTAAAATTAAACTAGAATCACATAATAATTATTGTCTTTGAATCACCTAATTTATCTGTCTACTCTACTCTGCACAGGCAGCGTGCAATGTGTACTGTGATGTGCAGAATCATGTTCGTCACCGAAATAGACATACCCTTTGATCTATGATGTATTTTCCCTGTTTGGGTGCTCTTGCTACTGGTCATTGCTGTTGGTGCTGTCCCAATCGGTACCCAGTCCGTCTGGCATCCTTGTTCTCTTGTATTTCCCTGGAAATGGAGAAACAGCTACATGTAATATGGATACCTCATTTACATTAATTATGAATACTTTTGGATTGGGCTTGAACTGTAATCCATTTGAACATTGATTAGGAAAACAAATCGAACCTGATCTTGATCGCCCTCCTCATCAGGCAAATCTAGTGCCATTGCCATTGGTTCATCCACCGCATCCGCCACTGATGCCGTAGTCGTACTGTCCATGATCTGATCTATTGTCTGTAAATGTACAAATGTACAATACTTTATATTATTGTCTATTGTAATCTATTGACAGTATTGACACTATTGACAGTAATGTCAGTAAATGTACGATACTTTATACTGCAGAAGAACTTGACTAGAACTTGAAGCAATAATTATATGTAGACTATTTTATTGTTAATTTATTTCATTGTTCATGGAGTAGTCCAGTGGTTCTCAAATGGGGGTACGCATACCCTTGGGGATACTTGAAGGTATGCCAAGGGGTACGAGAGATTTTTTTTAAATATTATAAAAATAGCAACAATTCAAAAATCCTTTATAAATATATTTATTGAATAATACTTCAACAAAATAAATGTTTAGAATTAAGTTGATGAATCCAGATGGATCTCTATTACAATCCCCAAAGAGGGCACTTTAAGTTGATGATTACTTCTATGTGTACAAAATATTATTTATAATTGAATCACTTGTTTATTTTTCAACAAGTTTTTAGTTATTTTTATATCTTTTTTTCCAAATAGTTCAAGAAAGACCACTACAAATTAGCAATATCTTGCACTGTTATACAATTTAATAAATCAGAAACTGATGACATAGTGCTGTATTTTTTTTCTTTTTTTCAACCAAAAATGCTTTGCTCTGATTAGGGGGTACTTGAATTAAAAAAATGTTCACAGGGGAAAATCACTGAAAAAAGGTTGAGAACCACTGGAGTAGTCTATGACTGTGTGTGTTAGTTTTGGTTGATTGATTGAGACTTTTATTAGTAGGTTGCACAGTGAAGTACATATTCCGTACAATTGACCACTAAATGGTAACACCCCAATAAGTTTTTCAACTTGTTTAAGTCGGGGTCCACTTAAATTGATTCATGATACAGATATATACTATCATATATATACTATCATCATAATACAGTCATCACACAAGATAATCACATTGAATTATTTACATTATTTACAATCCGGGGTGCGGAGGTGGGGGGGTTTCAACAATTGAGAACAAAGAAATGGATATTGGAACAGTGTAGTCTGACTATGAAAACTGGATATCAAGATTCTTACCCTCTTCCTTTCCCTTTTGGCAAATGCAGACCTCATGTGCCCAGTCTGTCCGCTTGTGGAGGGGGTCGGGTGCTCCGGACTTGTCCGTGGTCTATCGAAAATAGTTGGCTTCGCACCTTTCTTCAGCACGAGTCGACGAGTGCTGATTCCCATTTCTGCCATTCGCAAGGGACCCTCTTCGAAACATGATCTTTCGAAATGTTCGCTGCATAATACACTGTACTTCGTATGTGTCGTCCAATCCAACCGTGTTCGCTTGACTTCTTTGTTCCATAGTAAAGCTTGGCCGCCATCTTTTGGGAAAAGAAACAATGAAACACCGGTTGTGTTTTGGTTTGTGTTGCTACATCCAGCAGCAACACACCGCTTCCCTACAACTCTCTTTTTTGCAGTCTCCATTGTTAATTGAACAAATTTCCAAAAGATTCACCAACACAGATGTCCTGAATACTGTGGAAATTAGCGATTAAAACAGAGCTGTTTAAATTGGGAGGGACCTATTCCAAGATGACGCGTTCAACTGCCTTCGTCACGCGCATACGTCATCATACCGCGACGTTTCAGCCGGATATTTCCCGGGAAATTTTAAATGTCACTTTATAAGTTAACCCGGCCGTATTGGCATGTGTTGCAATGTTAAGATTTCATCATTGATATATAAACTATCAGACTGCGTGGTCGGTAGTAGTGGCTTTCAGTAGGCCTTTAAACACTTTTTAGATAGCTGCATGGCCAAGTGAAAAACACTATAATAATTTAGCTTATAAATTTAAGCACTATATTTGAACTGTATGCATAGTTTTAAAAAACATATGAGCATTGTAAACACTATTTTCACTGCAATTTTTGAGTGTGTAACATTATGAAAGTCACAAAACAATCCTGTTATTTAGGTTATATGTTAATGACTACATCACAATGTATTTAAGCTATATTTTCTTTCTTCTTTCTAGCTCCAGCTTGCCTTGCACTTTGTGCCAAGCTCTCCAGCATTTTATTTTAAACTTCACCTTTCCTTAACCACGGCCACCTGTGAACCGCAAACCTTGGAGCAACCCGTGGGACAAGGGGCCGTACTTATCAAGCTTCTTAGAGTGCCATTTTACACTTAAGTCCTGAGAATTTGCGAAATTTAGTCCTACTCTCAAACTTAAGAATAAAAGCTTTTTATCAACGTTCTTAAGTCTAAGAATCACTCCTACTCTCCACGATATTTAAGAGACCTTCAGAGGTGTCTTAAGTGGTTAGGAGTTGCCAGCAGGGGATGGCACTGAGGCGAGAGAGACGTGCGCGAACGTTCAGGGAACGGAACAATGTTTTTGTTTTTTTTGATGACGAGCAGCTGATCAAACGGTATCGTTTAGACAGAGCGGATATTATTTTTGTCACAGATTTAATACTTTTCGATTCCTTGTTGATTTCTGCATGTGTCTGCAGTGGGCTAGTATATATAGAGCCACCCACACCAGTTTCAAATTAGTTGCCTAATTAATGAATTGGAAAGAAAATGTTATGACAGTAGCGTATGTGTGTGGCCGTGAGGTGAGTGACGTCAGTGAGTGTGTGGGCGATAGAAGAGAGGGAGCGGTAGCGTGAGTGCCGGCGGGGACTAGTTTGTTTTGTATTATTGTGTAGTTTATTGTCAAAATATACACTCCCATTGTCCACTTAAATATTTCCAAGATATTTCTTTATTCTTAGACAACGGATTCCCTTCCGTGATTGGTCATTTCTATGGACACAGAAATGACGTCACCTAAAATTCAGTTTACGGCACATAGTAATGTCGTAATTCAGCTCTGAGTGTGACACTTAAGATTCAGTCCTACACTTCGCTGAAAGTGTGAGTAAGACGCTTGATAACTAACTTTTAAGTGCAGCTTTCAGCGAAGAATTTATTTACTCTTAAGTCAACTCTTAGCAGACTTCTTAGGAGTAATTCTAAGAAGCTTGATAAGTACGGCCCCAGGTTTTTAATTACCTCTGTGACAGCAAATATCCAAAGGATTTTGCCAAGCCTCAGAAGTCTGATGAGATCTTGTAAAAGCTTTACAATCAAGGGTTAGTATTTCATTTTCCAGCCATTTTACAATATATTATTTTATTTATGACTGTTGTCTGTAGATGGGCTATCAAGGAAAGAGAGGAGGCCTGGAAGCTCTTTCTCGAGTTCCACTCTACGCCAATCGGTGGACATTCAGGAAGAGTCAAAACACAGCATGCCCTTTGCTCAAGATTTTACTGGATATTGACAAATGGGTATGTGTTTTGAAGTTATGAATATTAATACAACTACAGGAGATAGACTTAATGCTATACAGTATATTATTTTGTCTTAAAGGTTACAGAACGTGACACGTGTCAATGCCAACGCAAGCCTTTGGCAGCTGAATTGCCTCTTCAAAATATAAAGGTCCATTTCTGCCTTAATATCAAACCGCTTATAACAAATTAGTAGCTGAACCATTTTATGGCAGGTGTCTGCTGTCTGGGAACTGTTAGGTATCAATCTGACAGGACCCTTGCCCAAAACTCCTGATGGGTACCAATAAATTCTGACAGCTATGGACTATTTCTCAAAGTGTGCTCATTTATTTATAGACATGGCTGCCCAATATATGGTCAGATCGAAGCTGAGAATTTGTCAATGACGTACGTGGTCTTTTAAATTCCTTTATCATGACTTTGATATTAGTTAACATTTTGTATTTCTACTGTTTAAACATAAAACATGTACAATTTGGTATGAGGAGTTGTACAATTTGATGAAGTGATCATTGTATTCTTACAGGATGAATTGAGCCAGACTTCAGTGGGCCTTGCAAAATTGGGGAAATAAAAGGTAAAACTGTCTCCTTATTCAATTCAGCAAGGGCCATACTTAAACCAACATGTAGTGTGGATCACCTAAAGGCTAAAACCTTACAAGCAAACCAAATCAAGGGCAGATACCACTCCAAACGAACAGTAAATGAAGTAATCTGGCTTCAGTACAGCCCCATGTATGTAATGAATCAAATTGTAACAAAAAGTATTCTATCCTTGCAGTCCACAAAAAGAGGAGGCCACTGAGGGAAAATCTGTCAGGCCTTCGGTCATTGTGTATGCACCCCAAAGCTAGGTAATATCTAAAGAAACATAACATTCAATGTTTTGGGGTATCTACACTTCATCCATCCAGCTTTATTGTTTTAAGTTTCTGCAATCATGGTTCACAGTTTACTCACATTTCTCAATTATGTAAGTATGTAATTCTCTTAAAGGCCTACTGAAACCCACTACTACCGACCACGCAGTCTGATAGTTTATATATCAATGATGAAATCTTAACATTATAACACATGCCAATACGGCCGGGTTAACTTATAAAGTGACATTTTAAATTTGCCGCTAAACTTCCGGTTCGAAACGCCTCTGAGGATGACGTATGCGCGTGACGTAGCCCGGCGAACACGGGTATGCCTTCCACATTGAAGCCAATACGAAAAAGCTCTGTTTTCATTTCATAATTCCACAGTATTCTGGACATCTGTGTTCGTGAATCTGTTGCAATCATGTTCATTGCATTATGGAGAAGGAAGCTGAGCAAGCAAAGAAGAAAGTTGTCGGTGCGAAATGGACGTATTTTTCGAACGTAGTCAGCAACAACAGTACACAGCCGGCGCTTCTTTGTTTACATTCCCGAAAGATGCAGTCAAGATGGAAGAACTCGGATAACAGAGACTCTAACCAGGAGGACTTTTGACTTCGATACACAGACGCCTGTAGAGAACTGGGACAACACAGACTCTTACCAGGATTACTTTGATTTGGATGACAAAGACGCAGACGTGCTACTGTGAGTATGCAGCTTTGGCTTCTAAACATTTGATCGCTTGACCGTATGTGCGCAACTTTTTTTTGCGTATGTACGTAACTTTTTTAAAATATATAAGCTTTATGAACCTTGGGTTAGGTGAACGGTCTTTTGGGCTGAGTGATTGTGTGTGTTGATCAGGTGTTTGAATTGTATTGGCGTGTTCTATGGAGCTAGGAGCTAGCATAGGAGCTAGGAGCTAGCATAACAAACACGCAGGTGTTTTTATGCAGGATTAATTTGTGGCATATTAAATATAAGCCTGGTTGTGTTGTGGCTAATAGAGTATATATATGTCTTGTGTTTATTTACTGTTGTAGTCATTCCCAGCTGAATATCAGGTACCGTGAGTATGCAGCCTTGGCTGCTAAACATTTGATAGCTTGACCGTATGTGCGCGTCACGTACGTAACTTTTTAAAAATATATAAGCTTTATGAACCTTGGGTTAGGTGAACGGTCTTTTGGGCGAGTGATTGTGTGTGTTGATCAGGTGTTTGAATTGTATTGGCGTGTTCTATGGAGCTAGGAGCTAGCAGAGGAGCTAGGAGCTAGCGTAACAAACACGCAGGTGTTTTTATGCAGGATTAATTTGTGGCATATTAAATATAAGCCTGGTTGTGTTGTGGCTAATAGAGTATATATATGTCTTGTGTTTATTTACTGTTGTAGTCATTCCCAGCTGAATATCAGGTCACCCCCGGCTCTCACAGCATCTTCCCTATCTGAATAGCTTCAACTCCCCACTAGTCCTTCACTTGCACTTTACTCATCCACAAATCTTTCATCCTCGCTCAAATTAATGGGGAAATTGTCGCTTTCTCAGTCCGAATCTCTCTCACTTCATGCGGCCATCATTGTAAACAATAGGGAACTTTGCGTATATGTTCAACTGACTACGTCACGCTACTTCCGGTAGGGGCAAGCCTTTTTTTTTATCAGATACCAAAAGTTGCAATCTTTATCGTCGTTGTTCTATACTAAATCCTTTCAGCAAAAATATGGCAATATCGCGAAATGATCAAGTATGACACATAGAATAGATCTGCTATCCCCGTTTAAATAAAAAAAAATCTTTTCAGTAGGCCTTTAAAATCATCGTGCAACATGCCACGTGTTATTCTTCCAAATCTTTAAAATGAAAAGTTGTGATGAATTCATATTCCATGTATTCCTCATAAAACATGTTTGTGACATGAGGCCATTTGCATTTTAATTGTATTTTCCTATTAATTACCGTATTTTCTGAACTATAGGGCGCACCGGATTATAAGACGCGCTGCCGATGAATGGACTATTTTTGATCTTTTTTCATATATTAGGCGCACCGGATTATAGGGCGCATTAAAGGAGTCGTATCATTGTTATTTTTTTCTAAAAATGAAAACACTCAAAATGTTGCATCGTTTATGTTCAACAGATCATCTTCAAGCCGCTTTCTGACAGCCGCTTCCGGATGTGCCGTTTTGTGGGCGGTCATATTTACGTGGCTATATTGCCATCATAGTGCAGCCTACACTTATCTCTTATGTTTGACTGCCATCAAGGTGGGTAAGCTCAACCAAACGTATTCCTTGCATTGGGCACACCGGGTTATAAGGCGCACAGTCGAGTTTTGAGAAAAAAAGATTTTAACTGCGCCTTATAGTCCAGAAAATACAGTACAAAAATGCAGTTTTTGTATTACTACCCCACTCTTCCACAAGTAGGGTAAAAATGACCTCAAGCAGTTCCAATGGAATCTTCTATGAACTTTTAATTCTTAGCAACTCCGACTGTCCCACTTACACATCGGATGCAACATTGACTGTCAATACTGTCCCACTTACACGTTTGATGTCATCTTTCATATCTGACGCAACTTTGGTGGTCAATCCTGTCCCAATTACACATCTGATGTCATCTTTCACATCTGATGTAACTGGCCATCAAACTGGCAGGAGAGTCACGTGACTAGTTATGTTGGATGGCCATGTTGGCGGGGGAATCACATGACTAGTTGTGTTTGGTGGCCATGTTGGCAGGATAGTCCGGTGACTACCGGTAGTTGTGTTTGATGGCCATGTTGGCAGGATAGTACGGTGACTTGGCAGAATAGTCCAGTGACTAGTTGTGTTTGATGGCCATGCTGGCAGAAGCAGCAGATGAAATGAATGTACCATGTTACCTTCTAACGTTCAGAGTTTACTACCCATTTGACTCACACAAATATTGAAAGTTACATCACAAAATGTTAATAAGTTAAACATTACCAACCTGTATAATGTACCTGCCATGGTTTTTACATCTATAGTCAGCCATAAGAATGCATATAGTTCCAGATTTTACAGTATTTGGTATAACCTCATTAGCTTTCTGTCGTCCTACAGTCTTTAGTGGATCAGATATTTCCCCTTCATGGGTGGTGAGACTGCTGACAGCAGACGTGTAAGTGGGACAGTATTGACAGTCTATGTTGCATCAGATGTAAGAGATGACATCAGATGTGTAAGTGGGACAGTCAGAGTTGCTAAGAATCAAAGGTTCTTAGAAGATTCCATAAGAACTGCTTGAGATATTTTCTGACCCCACTTGTGGAAGAGTGGGTCGTGCTACAAAAACTGCAATTTCTTAAAATTAATGAAGCAATAAATAAAAATGCAAATGGCCTCATGTCTCAAAGATGTTTTATGAGTAATACATGAAATATGAAAATATTACAACTCTTCATTTTAAAGACTAACAACCAAGTTTATTGCAAAATGCATTGATTTTAATTGGGGACATTTTTGACCCCACTTGTTGAAGAGTGTAGATATTGGTAGGTTGTGAATCCAAGGGTTGTAAAGGACTGCATGGAAAATCGAGGTTTGAAAGTTGTAACAAAGTCGTGACATGTCTGATCAGTTTTTCAGCCTAAGTTCATGTTCAGGGTGGTGTGTAAATGTGTATATACTGTGAATACATACTGCAGCATCCACAATGCAGCCTTCAAAAAGACTACATAGAAGATCAAGGTTTGAGAGTCGTATCAAAACGTTTTTGATTTTAGCAAATGACTGCAATGAAATAAAAAGTGAAACATTTTAAGAGGTCTGAATGATTTCCGTAGTATAGTTTATTTGAATAGTTTTACTTCAAATTAATTGTAGTTTTTCTAGTATGCGGAAGCCTACCTCATCTGTGGAGACTTGACACACATAGACCCACAGCCAAAGGAAATGGCAAAGGCTCATCTCGCAGTGGCTTGCACCCTACTTCAGAGTGGAGGTTTGTAGGAACATAGTAAATCATTCAAAATTGGTCACATTGTTTTGCTTCTTCACAAGAATGAATGAAAAAGAATGCGTGGCGCAATAACTGTGAAAACTATTAATTGTATCGGGCTTACAAATAGAATTATTAAAGGCCTACTGAAACCCACTACTACCGACCACGCAGTCTGATAGTTTATATATCAATGATAAAATCTTAACATTGCAACACATGCCAATACGGCCGGGTTAACTTATAAAGTGCAATTTTAAATTTCCCGCGAAACTTCCGGTTGAAAACGTCTATGTATGATGACGTTTGCGTGTGACGTCGATGGTTGAAACGGAAGTATTCGGACACATTGTATCCCAATACAAACAGCTCTGTTTTCATCGCAGAATTCCACAGTATTCTGGACATCTGTGTGGGTGAATCTTTTGCAATTTGTTTAATGAACAATGGAGACTGCAAAGAAGAAAACTGTAGGTGGGATCGGTGTATTAGCGGCTGGCTGCAGCAACACAACCAGGAGGACTTTGAGCTGGATAGCAGACGCGCTATCCGACGCTAGCCGCAGACCGCATCGATGATCGGGTGAAGTCCTTCGTCGCGCCGTTGATCGCTGGAACGCAGGTAAGCACGGGTGTTGATGAGCAGATGAGGGCTGGCGTAGGTGGAGCGCTAATGTTTTTATCATAGCTCTGACGAGGTCCCGTAGCTAAGTTAGCTTCAATGGCGTCGTTAGCAACAGCATTGCTAAGCTTCGACAGGTGGCACAGCATTAACCGTGTAGTTACAGGTCCAGTGTTTGGTCATGTCTCCTGATAGTAGTATTGTTGATCTTCTGTCTATCCTTCCAGTTAGGGGCTTATTTCTTTTGTTTCTATCTGCATTTAAGCACGATGCTATCACGTTAGCTCCGCAGCTAAAGTGCATCACCGATGTATTGTCGTGGAGATAAAAGTCACTGTGAATGTCCATTTCGCCTTCTCGACTCTCATTTTCAAGAGGATATAGTATCCGAGGTGGTTTAAAATACAAATCCGTGATCCACAATAGAAAAAGGACAAAGTGTGGAATCCAATGAGCCCTTTTACCTAAGTTACGGCCAGAGCGAAAAAAGATACGTCCTGCACTGCACTCTAGTCCTTCAGTCTAACGGTCCTCATCCACGAATCTTTCATCCTGGCTCAAATTAATGTGGTAATCGTCGCTTTCTCGGTCCGAATCGCTCTCGCTGCTGGTGTAAACAATGGGGAAATGTGAGGAGCCTTTCAACCTGCGACGTCACGCTACTTCCGGTACAGGCAAGGCTTTTCTTATCAGTGACCAAAAGTTGCGAACTTTATCGTCAATGTTCTCTACTAAATCCTTTCAGCAAAAATATGGCAATATCGCGAAATGATCAAGTATGACACATAGAATGGATCTGCTATCCCCGTTTAAATAAAAAAAAATCCTTTCAGTAGGCCTTTAAATGGTTACTTTTTAGCTCTTAAAATATGTATGGTTTGCATTATAAGAGAAGTGGAGGCCAACTTGATGTGTGCTCCTTGCTGACCTCCATCGAGAGCAGTAGCTTTAAAAAAGTTAAGTATTATATTGCAATTATTTATTTGCATTTAATGATTTTGATTTTTTTCCAGACAGGTGCCATGTTCTACATGCCAAAGTAGGTCATCACATTCTGAACGCACGCCAATGATGGGAGACTTAAAGAGAAAAAATAATAAATCCACAAATGTTCTAAACAGTAAGAAAACCTGCAGGACTATATTCAACTTCAGGAAGCAAAGGAATTTCGACGACAAGTGAGTGTTATTGTATAAATGTTATTATCCACACCTTCAGGTTTCTGGGTGTCTTCATCCCCACTGACATTTCCTGGTTAGAGAACGTCACTCACATAATCAAGAAGCCTCAGCAGCATCTACACCTGAGTGTTCAGCAAGCACAACCTCAATTCCAACCTGCTGCTGACCTTCATCCACTGAGTGCTGATCTATTGCATCACAGTCTGATACGGCAGCTGCACCATGGCAGCCAGGGAGAGGCTGTAGACTTGTAAAGGCAGCTCAGAAGATCATTGGATGCCCTCTTCCCTCCCTGTAGTGCCTGTGGTCAAGGCTCATATCGTTCAGTTTCGCTCCCACACCAACGGCACAACATCATTTTTACTTCATAAAATAGATTTACTGGTAGTAAGTAAGATACCAAAAGTTCGGAAATTGACACCTAGCCCATTTTGTGTAATCGGTGTTGAAAGCCGGTACTATTTTTCAGTGAGGCGCAGTGATATCTAGTGGGGAGTGGCGCGGTTTTGGTCACATGGACCAATCAGGTAGCAGCTTTATTCTAACAACATACCTGCTATGGCGACGACAACATCCGAGAGTGAAGAGGAACGAAAGACCTCAAAAGTTAGAAAAAAAGTGCGTAAAGAGGAAAATAAAAGATGCTATATGCATCTTTCATCTGTGAACAATGAGGACGTCCAGCACTTCACTCGGACACGGTGGGACACATACAGAAACTATTTAAAACAGTGGCTTTGTCTGCAAGACCAGAACAAGCATCTGGCAGAAATCTATAAACATTGCTCGGATGTAGATTTTGACGCTATTCCTGACGACGCTGGGTTTCACGCAACATGCTACCGACGTTTTACAGATAAATCTGCATTGTTTTATGCCGAGAAAAGGACCGCACGGGCGGTGGGAGAACCATCTGCAGCCGCAGGTCAGTCAGCAGGCACGTCTGAAACTCCCCGAAAGAAACTTCGATCTCGTTCAGGTTTGCCCGTTGCTTCTGCCGGCCCCGTCCTGCCAGCCATCTGTATAATTTGTCAAAAAGTGGAAAAGTACACTCGTGTGGGAGGAAAACGCCAGAGGGATCAACTCACACAAGCAGAAACCGTGTCGGCAGGTATGTGACACACACACACACACACACACACACACACACACACACACACACACACACACACACACACACACACACACACACACACGTGTGTGAATCTATAGTAATAATGTTACAGTACATAGCGTAGGATTGAAAGAATGTGTTGTTACTTTGTAATAACCAAATGGACCATTTATACACTGTCAGAGTTAAGGGGAGACCTTGGAATTTAAAAGTTTGAGAACCACTGGCCTAGAAAAGGAAGCCCCACCCATCCCCCCATATACCTTCACACCACAGCCCCAATCTCTCTCTCCCCCCCACACACACACACACACACACACCCCTGGACTGATTTACACATCACAACCCCCACCCCTCCCCCCGCACACCTTCACACCTCACCCCTCATCCCTGAACTGACTGAACTGTGACCACTACCCACATCCCTGCTGTGACTTCATGTCACCTCCACTGCTGCTACAATAATTGAAGAATGCATAGTGCACTTTATACATCATCATTGTCATATCATCCATTATCATCTTCACTGTGAACTGAATGTGCAATACTGCTTCTGTCTACTCATGCCCACTATAGATCTGTTGTAAGATCCACACTTTAATTTACTTTATCTTATTTCTTTATTTTTGTTTCTTATTTTATTTTATTATATTTATTAGTATTAAACATCCTTAGCATTTACATTTTTAGTAAGTTTATTGTAAGTGTGCAATATAGTTTAAGTTTATTCTTGTTTAATTTTTATATTCTGTGATTCTTTATTTAGCTTAAGTTTATATTTATATTTATATTTTGTGAATTTGCAAGGGGGACCAGCAAAATAAGCTTTTCATTGTGCAGTGTGACTGTCTGTTTATCTGTGCATATGACAATAGATATCTTGAATCTTGGAATGTTTAGCTGGGAGTTCAGCAGCTCACATCACAGAGTCGTAAATCACAGGGTCATAAATACCTCTCCAACCCCCCACTCAAGACACACACACACACACACAC
This sequence comes from Entelurus aequoreus, assembly GCF_033978785.1. Lineage (NCBI taxonomy): Eukaryota > Metazoa > Chordata > Actinopteri > Syngnathiformes > Syngnathidae > Entelurus > Entelurus aequoreus. The sequence continues at coordinate 432,236 of NC_084750.1, forward strand.
TTTTTTACTTGTAAATCTCTGATTTTGCCAATAAAGCTTATTCTAATTATTTTTCTTTTAAAGGCCAGTTGCTGAAGGCAGCTGAGATTAAGAAAGATGCTGCCATTCTTCTGCACATCAACGACAAAAACTGTGTTGCTATAGAGGTCCGGTACCATAGGACCTGTTACAGACAGTACACCAGGTTCTTGTCACTGTCTACAGCAACGCACACTGCAACCAGAGATGAAGAAATGTGAGTAATTACACTGTACTGTCATTTTGCTCACATTTAAAAAGTAAAAAAAATTTCAACAACATGCAGCTTATATTTAGTTTTGCTTAAGATACAGCTTTGAAAGCATGACTCTTTGCACATGTTAAGTGTGTGTGTGTGTGTGTGTTTTCAGACAACCCTTTGCTGACAGCTACAACCTCTTCTGTGACCAAGTGATCCGTCAAAGGATTATAATTGACAAAGAGGTGCTGAGAATGGACAAGCTAAGGAAGTTGTTCGTGGACACCGTTAAGAAGCACGAAGATCTTGATGCTTCAGGCTACAGGTAACTGAAACAAAAATAATAAAATATTCATACTGAAAAGTTTATTATTTATAGATTTAGTCTCTCCCCATAAAGGCTATGAGAGTATGTTTAAAGTAATTTGATTATCATTGATGTGTGTGTGTGTGTGTGTGTGTGTGTGTGTGTGTGTGTGTGTGTGTGTGTGTGTGTGTGTGTGTGTGTGTGTGTGTGTGTGTGTCTGTGTCTGTGTCTGTGTCTGTGTCTGTGTCTGTGTCTGTGTGTCTGTGTGTAATGTGCTCATATTTCCCTTTAACTTTATGTTTCAGGAGGGATAAACTGAAAAGAAGGTTGGTCCGTGATTTCCCCCAGCTGGTTTTCCACTGCCCTCCCCAGCGCAACGTCTCTGAAATGGTTTTTGTTGAGACATTATCGTTAGCAGACAGGGTACCTCTGCCATCAGGCACATCACCATCAACTACCGAGTCAACTGAGGCGAGCCAAGCTGAAAGCCAAGCTGAAAGTGACAGTGAACACACGGCTAGTACAACAGCTGGTCAGAATACCACGGAGAACACAAGGACACTTTACAGTGCAGGGCTGATATTGAAGCGCCTTCTAAGTGACTCTCCCGGTATGAAATGCCCGTGGCCTCCCACAGCAGAGGATTTAAATGTATCTGAAGCTAAATCTGTTGTGCCTGTTGAACTGTACAACTTCATTGCCTGGATTATAGGTGCAACAGAAGAGCCAACACTAGCCTGTTATGTTGATGTTCCTGATGATGTGAATCTAAAGGTTATCTCTCTTTGTCAAGACATTGTGTATCTGGCATCTAAAGGTCGAAAGCAGACACCCAAGTCATTGTGTCTTGGTCTAACTGTTCGCCATTTAACAGGTTCATCAAATGTTCTGTCACTGCTGAATAGGTTAGGACATTGTGCTTCACGGGACACAGTTGTCAGTCTTGACACTAGCCTTGCTCAGCTACAACTTTTAGAGGGTAGAAACAAAATACCCAAGGGATTCGCACAGAAGGCACCCACAATACTGGTGTGGGACAACATTGATTTTGGGGAGGAGACACTGTCAGGTCATGGAACTACTCACCACACAAATGGCATTATGCTCCAAAGTTCTGTCACTGAAACTGTGTCGAGAACAGAGAGACAGCCACTACAGAAGGCAGTTAAATCATTCAAACCACCTCCTAGCTACCCCGTAGAACACTACCAACAGTCTAAAAGACACGGGCCACAGAACTTGAGTCACCATGGAAGTGTTCCATTGGATGCAGAAACATACAGGTTGAACACTGTATCTGCTGCCAAAACTGAACTGGCATATGTTTCAGTAAAGTACACAGATGCTGAAGCATGCACAGTGCCAAGCTGGACAGGTTTCCATACACTGCTCCAAAGTGGGGCCACTCTGCCAAAGTCAGCACTGTATTATCTTCCAGTCATTGAGGCTTCACCGACGGAGATGTCAACAGTTAACACGATTTTGAAGCGAAGTGTTGAAATTGCTGATCAGCTAGCACTGGACCATGTAGTGGTAGTTTTTGACCAGGCTATATATGCCAAAGCTCAGCAAATCCGCTGGAAGGACCAGGAATTGACAAAACGCCTTGTGATTAGACTTGGTGAGTTTCATACTTGCATGTCTTTCCTAGGGATTATAGGAAAAAGGTTTGGTGATGCAGGACTGCAAGACATACTCATTGAGTCTGAAGTTGTTGCCCCAGGTTCCATCAATGGTGTGATCAGTGGTCATCATTACAACCGCAGCATGAGGGCACAGAAACTTATGTATGAGAGCCTGCAACGTGCCAGATTCAGCACATTCTTAGACTCTTTGACACCAGCGGGGAGAGATGAGTGCATGGCTGTCATCAGTGAAATCAAAGACACATTCCCAGACAGAACAGTGGATGTTTTGTGTGCAAACCAGAAATTTGACCAAATGTGTTCAAAGTATGCTCTCTTTGTGGAAAAGAGAACTGCCGAAAACCCAACGTTTGCTTTCTGGAGTTCTTACATTGACATGGTGCAAATACTCCTTCTGTTTGTGAGAGCTACACGAGAATCAGACTGGCAGCTTCACCTGTCAACAGTGCGCTTGATGATGGCATGGTTTTTTGCTTATGATCGTGTAAACTATGCTAGGTATTTGCCTACATACTGGATGGAAATGGTCAACTTGCCTATAACACACCCTTCTTGTCACAAAGACCTCAGTGTGAAAGGTCAGTGGACTGTTCAACGTCAAAGTGCCCATGGATTTGCCTCCATTGCTTGTGACCAGGCTATTGAGCAAACATGCAACAGAGATTCAAAGACAAAGGGTGGCTGGACAGGAATAACTCTAAATAGGGCTGCAGTGTCTCGCTGGATATTGTCACAACATGAACGAGCTGCCATAGCTAGACAATGTGAGTCAATGTCTGGAAAATCCCCAGAAACACGAAGGCGAAAAGATCTAGACCGCTCACGGATTCATGCCGATGAAGAAGCTGTGACCAGAATAAGTTCCACCATTGATTCCATGCTGAACCCATTTGACTTACACCAAGATGGCATTGTTTGTCTTAGCTCAGGGACAGTAGCATCTGAAGGGGTCAAGAAGGATGTGCTTGCAGCACCAGAAAGGGGGGAAGAAGCTGTCAAAGTCTTTATTGACCAAAGACTGTTAACAAAATCAGTCGACATTTTTGCCCCCATCAAGGCTCAAAAACTGAAGACCTTTAGTGACCAGGCAAAAACAAAGACAAAATCTGCAGCAGCCAAAGATGTCATTCTGCGTGCAGACAAGAAACTTTTCTCCAGGCTACTCATTATTGGTCAAAGTAGAAAGGTAGACCTGAGGCAAATTCTGTCCTACTCCTTGGGAACGGTTTCATATCCCTTAGCCAGTACTGATGGGTCACTTGCTAAAACAGACAAATCTGCCTTGATGAATATATTGGAGAACAAAGACAAAGACTGCTTAGTTCAGCAAGTTCCGTCAGATGGAGCTATTCTCTTCGATGGCATGGCAGTCATTCAAGCCATGCATTCCAAACCAGCTACCTTTGGAGAGTTGGCTGACAACTTACTCCAGTACGTGGTCAAGATAGCTCTGCAGCACAAGTGTACAAGTACTTTGTCATTGACCAGTATCCAGAAATCAGTATTAAAAACCTAGAGCGGTCACGGAGAGCTGAGGGTGGTACACAACAGGTGCAGATCTATGGACGGGATCAGAAGGCACCCACACAGTGGAAAAAGTTTCTATCTAATGGGACCAACAAAGCAGCACTGGCAGAATTCCTCTTTGTTGCATGGCGAGATGCTGATCTCACCATTTTGGGCAGGGACTTCAGCTTGTACATAGCACATGGAGAACTGTGTCACTGTGTTACTGTGAAAGAGGGTTCACAAACTGTCAGTGCTGTTCACGAACTGACATGTGACCATGAGGAATGTGACACTAGGGTGTTTTTACATGCACAGCATGCTGCACAAGAACATCAAACTGTTGTCATCAAAAGCCCTGACACTGATGTGGCAGTGATTGCTGTAAGTCTTCAAAGAGCTTTACAGTGTAGCTTGTATTTTTTCACGGGAGTAGGCAACAGAACGAGGATCATAGACGTGGCTAAGGTGGCAGCAGCTCTTGGCAACAGTGTTTGTTCTGCACTCATTGGCATCCATACCTTCACAGGTTGTGACTCGACCAGTGCCTTTCATGGCAAGGGCAAAAGGAAGACATTTTCTCTTGCTTGTCAGAAAGACGAATACCTGACTGCGTTCTCAAATCTGGGCAGCAGTTTTAACCTTGACCAGTCTACGTTCAAAACACTGAGCAAATATGTGTGCCACCTGTATGGACAGGCATCTGCCAAAGACGTGAACGATGCAAGATACAAAGCATTCTGTATGGCATCGTCAGCTTTGCCAGAACTGTCCATTCCCCCAACAAGTGATGCCCTCCACCAACACTGCAAAAGGGCAAACTACCAAGCAGCAGTAATGCGACATTCCCTGACTGGTATGATGTGTGCCCCTTCACCCATTGGCAATGGATGGTACATTGAGGATGGGGAGTTAACAGTAAGATGGATGACTAGAAATCCTGCCCCAGATAGTGTGCTGCAGGTAGTCCACTGTGGTTGCAAGACAAGCAAATGTGAAACAGAAAGATGTTCATGTATGTCTGCAAAAATGTCTTGTACTGATTTATGTCACTGCCAGAACTGTGGAAATGTTTCAAAGGAAACAGAAGAAAGAGGTGCATGGGATGATGACACAGATGAAAGTGATATTGATGAGTAATTACGCACCATGTCACCATGTAAAATTTGCCACTTTTGTTTCTTTATCAAGATGTTTGATTATCGAGATGCCACACTTCCATTTTAACGGTAAAGCTTAAATAATGTCTGTATTACCTTTTTTTTCAAATTTGTTTTGGTCTTTTGTGTGTGTTTGTGTGTGTGTGTGTATGGGGGGGGGGGGGGGGGGGTATAAATGACACATGCTGTGAAACAATTTGCTACTTTAATAAATATTTATCATATTTTATACCAATTTGGGCCTTTACTGCATCTATTTTAATCTTGTCCATTTTTGCCTTATTCCAGTTTTGGGGTGCATGGTAATATTTTGCTAGATTTTAAGCCACTTTTGGCCACGGTGTGTTACTTCTTTTGTACCTTTGATTACATAGAAGGTTGTGACATTTTTTTAATGTATGATACATAAGCTTTTAGCTAAATTTAATAAGTGTGTGCTTCATTGTGCTGGGGCAAATCACTTCAGTTGAATCGTTTTTTAAGAAATTTGCTACATTTCATGATCTAAATTCACATATGAGTATACTAAGGCACCAATATTTGTTTCAGATGTTAGGTATATGTATTTATGATATTTGAGAAAGATTTTGTGTTGCCAAAATGAATAAGACATATTTTACAAGCCAAAACTGCAGCACAAGATTTTCGTTTTTTGTGATTTACCTCTATATACATTTCTGGCTTGTGACAAAATTTGGCTAGGTATCATGTTCTGAACTTTTAACCCAAAGTCCAGAAGGGTATTATCTATGCAAAAATGCATTGAACAAGTTGTGCTTAGACGTGGGAGCGAAATTCATTTTCTAGGCACTTTTTCTCATGTCAGCTCACCGTCTACTGATGGACTTCTACACTTACCGCTGCCTCAGCAAAGCCAAAGCAACAGCAATGACAACTGCCACCTCGGCTCTGAGCCGTTTGACCTGCTGTCCTCGGGGAGACGCTACAGATGCATTAAGGCTAAGACAAACCGACTCAAGAATAGTTTTTCACCCAAAGCAATAAACACCCAGAACTGTTGTATGCAGTGACTTTTAATAGATTACGCAACTAATCAAAACCATTAATGCGCAATATTCCATGTGTGCAATTAATGTATACATTCATATTCACCATATGTCTCTTAGGTCACAACTATGTAAATATGCATCTTACTTCTGTTTATATTGCACATATTTCTCAGTTTTTGCATATTTTATTAAACGCCTGATTTTTTTTCTTTTTTGCACTGATATTGGCAATTCAATTATGCTTGCATTTTATTTTAAAAATCCTGTTTTAATTTTCCCTTGGGTTTGTGAGCTTTGTAAGGTTTTACTACTATTTGTTTTCTGTTTTTTAATGACTAGTTGAATTGCTTCTGTTATTCCCTGATGTACGATATGGTTATGACATCTTGAATGTCAGCGTGGCCGCTTTATCCTAGGGCTGGGCCCGAGGTGGTTTTGAAAATTATTTATTTCATGAATACATCTCCTTTGTGACAGGCGCATGCACGTCTGTGTATGTGTAACAGAGGTCAGTCAACTTCAGGAATAGTGCTGACGACCTGGGAGATGGCCTGAGTTTTTAGCTCATTAGTCAGCACACTCGCCTCTCACATCGGCGACCTGGGTTTGCGCCCCGGTTGGAGCAGTAAGAAAAAACTAAGCAGCTGAGAGAGAGAGTACACAATCGCTACACAAAGCAGAGCTGTCTGTGATTGACAGCTATGAACACTATAATCCAGGGGTGCTCATTACGTCGATCGCGATCTACCGGTCGATCGCGGAAGGTGTGTCAGTCAATCCCGAGCCAGGCATTAAAAAATAGTCCTAAAAATGAGCGAGCATAAGTCTTCACTATGACGTCACTTTCGTCACTTGATTGACAGTCACGGCACCCGAGGGTCTTCTGAGATGATGCTGGCTGCTGTCAGCTCATTATTAAGAAAAAAATACAGACAGGAAGGCGAGAAACACATTTTATTTCAACAGACTCTGGCGCCGTACCTGCCGTCAAAACTCCAAAGACCGACTGCACAGTTGCACAATAAAAGCGCTGCGTCATGCTGCCTGCGCTAACAACATAAGGGTCTCAGAAAGCTGGCGTGCACAAGCTAGCAAGCTACGGAGTTTGCCGCCAATGTATTTCTTGTAAAGTGTATAAAAAGGAGTACGGAAGCTGGGCAAATAAGATGCCAAAAACCAACCACTTTCATGTGGTATTGGACAGAAAGGAGGACTTTTTTTCTCCTCCATTTGAAAATGCGGACGTTATCAGCACCACTGTCTGATTCCTATCAATGCAATTCATCAGAATCAGGTAATACACCAACTTATATTCTTGTCTTCATGAAAGAAAGGAATCTATATGTGTTAAACATGCTTGCATTACCTTTAAACACCTTTAACTTGTTAACAATATTAACTGTATGTGTTAAACATGCTTGTATTATCTTTAAACACCTTTAACTTGTTAACAATATTAACTATATGTATTAAACATTCTTGTATTATCATTAAACACCTTTAATTTATTAACAATATTAACTATATGTGTTAAACATGCTTGCATTATCATTAAACACCTTTAACTTGTTAACAAAAACATATATTTCATAAATAAGTAAATATAAATTATATATATGAATGAGGTAGATCCCCGCGACTTGATCAATTGAAAAGTAGCTCGCCTGCAGAAAAAGTGTGAGCACCCCTGCTATAATCAGTGCAATTGGTCAGCACAACCAGGGGCCCCTGCGCCTCAGCCCAAGTAAGCTTGTGCATTAAGGCGGCGGCCCTGGTGGGGACTGACAAGATCCTCAAAGACATATTCTGGTTGCTGAACAATGTCTCATGTGACTGAGCAAAGCTGCATTTTTCTAAAGCATGTGTTGGTCTCCTTGTGTCCTGCAGACATCTGTGAAGAACATCTTCTCCCTGAGCAGCAGGAGTGGACCTCCAGGATGGAACAAGATGAGACACACACCCCCCACATTAAAGAGGAAGCGCAGGAGCTACAGCCCCCCGACATTAAAGAGGAGGAGGAGTCTCGGCCAGCGCACTTTAAAGAGGAAGACGAGGAACACAGCATCAGTCAGGAGGGAGAGTATCTTGAAAAACTGGAGGAGGTTGATGTCACCAAGATGGCAGTGATTGGTGTGATTGTGAAGAGTGAAGATGATGAGGTCAAAGGTGAAAGTGAGGACAAGAGAGAGGTGGAGCCTCCAAGCAGCAGCTCAACTCAACACATGACAACAGAATCTGATGGAGACCACTGTGGAGGATCACAAGCAGACAAGATCTTAGCTCCACTATCAGATAGTGACGACACAACGTCACACTCTCCTGACACTGATGATGAAGACTCTAAAGCTGATAAGACATGTCACACTGACAACACACCCTTGACATGTTCTCACTGTGACAAAACTTTTAGTCACCATAGTGATCTGAAAAGACACATGAGAATACACACTGGAGAAAAACCTTTTATCTGTTCAGTTTGTGCTAAAGGTTTTATACAAAATAGTGATTTGAAAATACATATGAGAATACACACTGGGGAAAAGCCTTTTATCTGTTCAGTCTGTGCTAAAGGTTTTGGCCTAAAACAAAATTTGAAAGTACACATGAGAATACACACTGGTGAGAAACATTTTATGTGTTCAATCTGTGGTAAAGGTTTCTTACAAAATAAATATTTGAATGTACATATGAGATCACACACTGGAGAAAAAACATTTATGTGTTCAGTGTGTGGTAAAAGATTTTCTCACAAGCATCATTTAAAAGTACACACAAGAGTACACACAGGAGAAACACCTTTTTCATGTTCAATATGTGGTAAAGGTTGTATACAAAGTACAGATTTGAAAAAACACATGAGAATACACACTGGTGAAAAACCCTTTATCTGTTCAATCTGTGGTAAAGGATTTGGCCTAAATCAAAATTTGAAAGTGCACATGAGAACGCACACTGGAGAAAAAACATAATCTTGTTCTAGCTGCAACAAAAGCTTTTATGACCGATCAGCTCTGGTAGTACACACACAGGTCTAAAACCTTTTATCTGCTCAGTCTGTGGTAAATGTTTTATACAAAATGGCGATTTGAATAGACACAAGAAGACACATAAGTGACAAAATGTTGTGTTGCAGTGTGTGTGTGGTGAAAGATTCTCTTATAAGTGTAGGAAACACAAATGTGCTGGTGAGAACAGCAGCAGCACGATCTTGTTAATATTCTTTTACAATTTATAGATTACATATCTTTTTCATTAGAGCTTTTATCCACCATAAATTCATAAGTTCAGCCATAAATACACTACATTGTGTACATGAGTTTTCAAAATTGTCCCTGTTTAAAAATAAATATAAACTAACCCACCTCTGTCCTCATCTCTTCTTTTATTTAAATTTCAACTCAATGAAATCTTCAAAAAACTATTGAGACATACCCTTAGTAAGTAATAGCTCTTTGGGATGTGTGCTGAGGTTCATTGTGCTGTGACAGCATTACTTTTTTGTCAATGTCCTGTTTCAAATGCAATGCACATCATTTTACCAGCATTTAGTCGACAAAAATATTTTTACTTGGGTGTAAGTCTTTTTGAGATGTCCGCCACCTTCCCAAGCTGTGTTTACTCTGTGTGTGTGCGGTTGTACGTGTCTCCCTCTTCACTGTGTTTTATAGAAGTGCATACTTTTAAGCAAGAACACAATTACTGCATGAGCTTGCGCTATAGTCCCTTGTGCTTTGGTATTGGTGATCAACACAGTCTGTTCTGGTGTGAGCTGACGTAAATCTCTAACACAAAGTCTCCTGTTAAAATTCTTGTGTCTTTTACCTTTCCTTTCATGTCCTTCTGTACAACAGCAGAAACTTCTGGTACTTTTAGGTGTAGCGGGGCAGGGCGTTGGGGAACTGCCGCTCGAAACCTTCGGACCATAAGCAACCAGGCGGGGCTCTAGCCATTATAGAGTATTTTAGGTTGTTTTAAAAGCACTGAGCTGGAATGCTGTTCAATTTCGTTGTTTCCATGCAATGACAATAAAGGTATTCTGATTCTGACCGTTTTGGAAGGGGGACTATTGTAGCGGCTTTGAAAGTCTTTGAGCACCCGTCCCAGCGCTCCATCTGGTCCAGGTGTCTTCCTGTTGTTGATGCTGCGGAAAATTCATCTCACCTCGTGTGTGCTCAGGACTGGAGCAGGGTCAGTAAAGGGGAATGAGGGTGTTGTCCCTGTCAAAACGGCCATGAAAAATGTTTAGTTCCTCCGCTAAGGTGGGACTGTTAGCAGATAAAGATGGTGGCTTCCTCTAAGAGTCTGTGATGGCCCTGATGCCCTCCCATAGCAGCCTGGGGTTTGTGGTGTTATTAAACCTGTCTTCAATACGCCTCTTGTACTGTTTCCTGACAGTATGATTGCCTCTTCTCAGAGCCGCCCTGGTATTGCTGTACGCTTACTGGTCTCCAGACTTAAAAGCACTATTCCTAGCCCAGATCAACTGGTTGTCTCCACGATGTGACTTTGTCCACACAGAAGCAGCTGTAATTTAAAACGGTGGAGGTGTAATTATCCAAAGTGTCGCAAGTGCCTGTTCTCTAAATACATCCCAGTCTGTGTGATGAAAACAGTCCTGGAGCATATAGGAATAGCATCGTCCGGTCATAATCTCACGGTTCTGACAGTGGGCCCGGCGCTACTGATTTTTGGTGTATACCGTAAATACAGCAGGAGTGAGAGGTGGTCGACAAGCCCAGGTGGGGGTAGGCCTATGCCCTGTATGCATCTTCTACATTGGTATAGACCTGGTCCAAAGTTAATCTCCACTAGTAGCACATAGATGTATTCCAAAATGTATAATGCTGTGTTCACATTATAGCGCAACAAAATCACACTACTACATTTGAAATAGCATTGCCAACAGAAAACAACTTTATGTTGCTGTTTAGTCTCTTTTTTTGTGATAGCTCATTTTATTTTGTAATATACCGGTAGCCGACCGTGGCATGCATTCTTCATAGCCCAATGATAACAAAATAATTTTTCTTACCTTAGTCATCGAGTTTAACAAGCTGAGTGATGTGGAAGAGGACAAATATTCACTGGCCTTACTCTCTTGTTCAAATGTCCTGTGGTGAGAAAGTCTGCTGCATTAAAAAAATTATAATAATTAGATTTCACTCAATATTTTCTCTATTAAGAACTAAATGAATATAATGCTTATATTTTAATTAAATAGAGTGAGTAGATTTTATTCCAAACATTTTTACATGAAGTTTAATTAAATATTTGAAACACAATCATAATGATTATATTTTACCTAATAAAATTAATTAAAATTTACATGACCAGAGAATCTTTTTTTTTACAGTGTTATAGTTAGGAGATGCCTCGTTAAGTGGAAAAAATTCATTTGGTTTTAGCCAAGTTTCGCTGAGACCAATGACGTTAAGATTGTTGTCTCTAATGACCTCATTAACTAATAACGTTTTGGAAGACAATGATCTGATTTTTAAAAAAGCCCATATTGTAGGTAGTGGGCTGTTTTGAGGCATTTTTGTTAATTGTATACATAGTACTGATATTAATAAAGTTACGTTTATTTTGTGTAGTGCGCCTTAAATAATTTCGATAACATCTAGGAATTGATATGATGGGGATCTTGAGATTATTTGCTTGGTGCAGCGAGAGATTTAACACGTCATAATTTGCCACTTCAGTTGAATGCATGCTCACCCCTAGCACAGTCACTACAGAAGATTCATTATGTGAGTCATGTATTATTCTACGAGAAAATGCTATGGATGCAAGAATTTTTAAGCCTGGCGCTGGTTAGTTCTATCTTAACTGACTCCTCACCCGGACTAACAGACACTGTAATTTCCTGTGCCCGAGCTTGCTCTCGGGTAGTTAGTCAAGTGTGACTCAACCAGTAATCTATATTCCTAGCAAGCGTGATGGCACCTTCTCGGTTAGGGTGGAGGCCATCCCTCTTCAGCAAGCCTGGTTAGCCCCAGAAAGAGGGCCAATTATCAATAAACGTTAGTCTCTGTACTCTACAAAAATAAATAGAATAACAAGATCACTTCTAATTTCATGTCGTATTTTGTCAAAAAAGGACTTACGTGGCTCTACGACTATTTCAACTTGGGCGTTGGCATTGTCGTAGATAACGCAGGTTTGTTGTCGATCTTCAGACTTCAACTTGTTAAGTTCACGCACATTGTTGGAATAATACAGTGAGTTTGAAATATTTCTAACCTTGTCAGATGTCAACTGTAATTTTAGGCAATGTAATGTTGCTTCTACAACTTGAAAAAGGCCTTGCCAACGAGGTAGCAACTTGTTGAATCAAATTTGTGGACCTTGACCATTTGATCGCTCTCCTGGGTCAAGGTCCCAGGCACCTGTTTAGAGACACATCAACATTATCATAATAATTTGTTTGTGTTGACATACCATTGTTATCACCTTTAATTTGTTAAATGCTTCGCGTGGTCAGTATGCAACTTCTTTCCATTTTTCTTCTGTCTTTGTCCTCAAGGAGAGAAACTATTTGAGAGGTTCTTTTCACAGACCTAATACTTAATTTCTCATGTAATAACTGTATTGTTACCAAATCTCTCTGCACGATTGTTAGTAATGCTGTATGAATTAACAAACACAGCATAGCTTTGCTACTAAAACAAATAAGAATGTCAGTCAGTCTGCCATTGCTCTGCATTGTTTACCATTTAATATAATTTAAAATATCAAATATAATCATGATCAGTTGACACATGTACAAATTATTTGCAACTTGCCAAGATTTAAAACTTTTTTTTTAGATATTTTTTTTTGTTTTAAAAAGCTGTTTACTTATTTTTAGTCTGATTAATCTTGACTTGAGCATGAATAATTTTATTTTTGTATTGTAGTTTAAAAATGTTAAAAGTGAGAAAACAACTATACTAACTAAAATAACTAACTAAAATATTTTGGTTTCCCCCCACATTGAAAACCTTCTCTAAATATTCTGCAACAATCAAGGATGTTTAAGTATTGCAAGTTAAATAGTGCTTGTTCTCAGAATAGAATACTATTTTTATATTAACAGTCCTGCTAATTACTAGATATACAAAGTTATGATGTCTTACAGAGTAAAATTATCTATCCATGTAGCTAATTAATCTCAATAGTTTTTAGTGTGTTTTCCTAAAATCTCGTCTGTTTATCCTAAATTTTAATTGCGCTTTTTTACGAAAAAATGTATCTTTAACTTGTCATAATTTAGTAAGGTGGCCACCATTTGTTTTCTTCTTTCATGCCACTAAGCCTTTAAACATGGTCAGGAAAAAAAAAAAGGTTTAATTTCTTAATTCAAACTAGTTGACTGTTCAGGCCGGTCAAAGTCGTGTGATTTAAAATGTCAGCTGCAGACGACTGAACATTCTTCGGCATTAAATCTCTCCTTATTAGTACTGCTGCTCATATCTGCCCCTATATTTCAATAATTATGTATTGTAATAATAATTTAGGAAACCCTCGTCCACAATGCTGCCAATAGTAATGATGGACTCTTTGACGGCTCCAAAGGCCACCAGAGCCTTAGTGAGCAAGAAAACCCTGCAGCAACACAAGAGCATTGATAACACCAGGAGCACGTCCACCACGTCTCCATGGTGACATCATACATACATTGAGGTGGACCTGGATGACCCTGTCAAAGTGGTCTTCCTCCATGCTGGCATGCAAGGTATCTTTAGGACCAGTTGACTTTAAAACACATTCACAATTTTACACAGCATATATAAGTAGGGGGTCCCCGCTCCCTTTCTCCTCAACTAGTAAGATCAGAGTTGCCAACTCCTCAGTAAGGAAAGCAGCTATTGGTTGTCCTAAAAGTTCATAGAAGACGTCATTGTCTCATTTACATAATCCATTGCAATGGACGCTGTAGGAGAGAGGAACAATGTCACAAGGGACTTTAAACAAATCTAAATATGATTAGACACTCCTGTTGATTTTCTTTTCTTTAAATTTAAACCAATTTGCTCAGCCTTGTTAAATGTTAGTATATCACATTTGACCAAAAGACTGGAGGGTTGTGACATTGACGAGCAAACAGAATCAATTGACTGGCTCATTAACATGAACCATGTTCAACTAATGTGGCTTTGAGACAATTGTGGAAAAGTGCTATATAAATATATTTCCTTTATAATTGTATTTAAAAAATCATATAAATAACAATATCAAAAATGACTGCCATATTAAATAGAACAAAATACATACTCAACAAATAACTACATTTATTCCACAGCATTATTTAGTTGAAGCACACATTGCGTGTTGTATAAAGGTCTGGGGACATACATATAAAATAATCACAAAGAGTAACAAAGGTAATATATTGGATTATCAAGACTTAAATGATTCATAAAGTCACACATATTAAAAGTAAATTATCTTGTATTAAACACAACTGCTCAAATGATGTATAAAGTTAATAATAATATGCTTCCAGAAATGGTCCAGAAGATGTTTCAGATGTGAACTAGTAAATATAAACTAAGGGGCATTTATGTGTAATCAAAAGCAAAGGTATGAACACATGTAAAACAAATATGTATATCATATAAAGGGGTTTATCTACGGAATCAATTACAATTATAAATGAAAACATCTACTACTTCATTATTACAAAACTATACAAACACACAACTATGAATAAGTATAAAAGTGAATTATGAATATCCATATACACATACAATGTTTATTGTATATAACATATGTATTTTATTGTTTAGTCTCACCTTTTCAAATTGTTGTTTTGAAATAAAAGTAGTATATTAATGCATGTACGTGACTGCAAAGAAGCACCAATCTAAAATATCTAATTTATAAATGGTAGAAGCACAGAAGCAAGATCGTGTTACACACACAACACTGTAACACTCATGTTATATGTGATGATGTAAGAAAGTCAAAGTTAATCAAGTCTTGACAATTGATTGAAAATCCTGCAGCTTCATTTGCTGCTGCTGTTCTCACCAGCACACTTGTGTTTCTTACACTGGTACTTGTAAGAGAATCTTTCACCACACACACTGCAACTCAACACTTTCTCACCTGTGTGTGTTCTCATGTGTACTTTCAAATGTTGACTTTGAACAAAATCTTTACCACAGATTGAACAGGAGAGTAGTTTTTCTCCAGTGTGTGTTCTCGTGTGTATTTGAAAATACCGCCTTCGTACAAAATCTTTACCACAGATTGAACAAGAAAAAGGTTTTTCCCCAGTGTGTATCTTCATGTGTTCTTTCAGCACCGTTTTTTGTCCAAAACCTTTACCACATTCTGAGCAGGAAAAAGGTTTTTCACCAGTGTGTATTCTCATGTGTCCTTTCAAGTTTTGACTTTGTACAAAACCTTTACCACAGATTGAACACGAAAAGGTTTTTTCTCCAGCGTGTATTCTCATGTGTACTTTCAAATTGTGACTTTGTACAAAATCTTTCTCACAGATTGAACAGGTAAAGGGGTTTTCTCCAGTGTGTAATCTTGTATGTCTTTTCAAACACTGACTTTGTGTAAAACCTTTCCCACATATTGAACAAGAAAAAGGTTTTTCTCCAGTGTGGGTTCTCATGTGTCTTCGCAAATGGTGCCTTTGTGTAAAATCTTTGCTGCAGATTGTACAGGAAAAAGGTTTTTCTCCAGTGTGTATTTTGGTGTGTTTTTTCATATTACGACGGTCGTTAAAGGTTTTGTCACAGTAAGAGCATGTAAAGCGTGTGTTGTCAGTGTGACATGTCTTATCAGCTTTAGAGTCTTCATCATCAGTGTCAGGAGGGTGTGACGTTGATAGTGGAGCAAAGATCTTGTCTGCTTGAGATCCTCCACAGTGGTCTCCATCAGCTTCTGTTGTCATGTGTTGAGTTGAGCTGCTGCTTGAAGGCTCCACCTCACTTTCACCTTGGACCTCATCATCTTCACTTTTCACAATAACAACAGTAAATGGGAACTCCTCCAGCTCTCCCTTCTGACTGATGCGATGTTCCTCATTTTCTTCTTTAATGTCAGGGGGCTGTGACTCTTCCTCTTTAAGGTGAAAGGGCTGCGGCTCCCCTTGCTCCATCGTGGAGGTCCACTCCTGCTGCCCAGGGAGACTATGTTCTTCACAGACGTCTGGAGGACAAAATGAAATAAAACACTTGCTTTAGAAAAATCTAGCTTTGCTCAGTCACATGACACATTGTCCTGCACCAGTGTATGTTCTGATAATGTTTCTCAGGATTTCAGCAGTCACCATGTTGACTTTCAAGATGTTCATAATTCAGGTTGGGTTTCATGGCCAATCTCCCGAATCGATTTGATTTAGATTCATAAGGTTCTAAATTGATAAATACTGATGTTTTGTTTAAATTCGATTCGAGTAGATGTACACTTAAATACAAACTGTTTTAAATACACAAGTTTCTAATTTTCCCATAAACAACTTTGACCAGTTTAAATTTAATCAAAAGTCCTAAAAGTGTAACTTTTAAATAATAGAGGAATTGAAAGTGAAAGTATACTTGTATTGCAACTAGGGCTGCACTGTTTTGAAATTTTTTTTTTTTATATATTACACATAAAATGCATAAAACTGCAAAAATTACATTTAAATAAAGACATGTTGATTTTAGACTGTTAATCAATATATTCCAATCTCAAGGTGCCACACGTTAAAACAATATGCAATATTTTTCTTCAAAAATATTTGTTCTTATGCAGACAGACTCTGAGCTTTTGTCTACATAATGCTCTTAAACTGAAGAAATAATCGATAAAAAAAATATATATATATATATAATGTAATGTAATCATAATATATAATAATGCAAGTAACCATTTAAAAGGATATAAACTTTTATTTCTTATTACGAGTAAATTGTTTACCATTGTACTGTAATTAGAAGGTAATACCTTTGTCATCTTAAATAAATAAAAGAAACCAAAAATAAAATGGACTCAATTCTGTAAGCAAAAATGTAACCTTAATAGATATTGAACATCTTAAAGTGATTTTTTTCCTTTTGGAAAAATCAGGTCGGATGTTGTCTTTTTGTTTGTTGCCATCACATGATCACGGCATTTTCGCTCGTTCGTCCGTGTTGATGGGCTCATATTGCTCATCCAATTTGAAGATGACATTATCCACAACGGGACATTTGGCTTTGTAATCTCATATTTTTTCTCCTAATTTGTGTTACTTTACAGCAGAGTCGCAAGGCTCTCTGTACTGTGAGTGTGTACATTATATATATACTTGCAGTGTGTATATAAAACATATACATTGTTATGAAGGTGTCTGTTAACTACATTATATATATATATATATATATATATATATATATATATATATATATATATATATATATATATATATATATATATATATATATATATATCTACATATATATACTTACAGTGTGTATATAAAACATTATACATTGTTATGAAGGTGTCTGTTACTACATTATATATATATATATATATATATATATATATATATATATATATATATATATATATATATATATATATATATATATATATATATATATATATATATATATATACTTGCAGTGTGTATATAAAACATATTATATATTGTAATGAAGGTGTCTGTTACTACATTATATATATATATATATATACTTGCAGTGTGTATACAAAACATATTACATATCGTTATGAAGGTGTCTGTTATATATACTTGCGGTGTGTATATAAAACATATTACATATTGGTATGAACGTGTCTGTTACTACGTTATATATATATTGCAGTGTGTATATAAAATGTTGATTATAAATCATGCCTCTCACCGGAGGCATGAAGGTTGTAGACATAAACCCACAAGTTGGTCAACTTTGACATCAAACTTAGACACGGAGATGGCAAGAAACACATGAAAAGACGCTTGTTTTTCACTTTCTTGAGTGAGGATTATGCTGAATTCCTCATCAAATTGGGAAACACAAGTCTTGGCATCCCAGTGAGAGCAGACATTGTACAGTCTGTGATTGTTTTATTATGTCAATAGTTTGTATAGCTTGTCTAGCACTTAACAATACTGCTACATGATGGTTAGTGTTTCACTAAAGCTGCACCTGTTTAGCACACAGCTTCTAAAACTTGCAGATCATCCTCCTTATATTCAGGATCAAATATAGAAGTTTCTGGATCATAATTTCTCCCAAAGTAGTCTTTGTTGTCTCTCATCAAGTCTGCCATGATTAGAAGTAGCAGTAGTTGTTTTTATTAAGGAAATAGCGAACATCGTAATATTAATGTGAAGCAGTAATGCTGAAAATTACCAAAATACAGTAAATATGACATGTTGGTATGTATATGCTTGTAACTACATTACATGTATGCAAACATCATATTAACTTTTGGTCGTTCAGTTTTATTTGTCATGTACACAAAGCATAAACGGCAATGTGCAATAATATAATAACTCTTTACTGCCCAAACAACACAACCCTGTGACAAATATTATTAATAATATTAAATATTATCAAGGTATGCTCGCAATTTATAGCATAACATAAAGCTGAGAGACAGCTTGTATCTCAAGTTACTTGTAAATTAAGGTACTCGTAAGTTGAGGTACGACTGGATACGAATAAAAATGGACTTGACTGTTCTAAAATGTATGCATCATTTGTGCCAATTATGCAAATTGTACGATGACATCTTAAAACCGCCTAGGCTTGCTCCCACCGCCATTAATAGATTGCAGTTCTGTGGGAAACACCCAAGTTAGTTTTTTTAAACATTGTGTTGGAGCCAAAATTCCTTATTTGTTTATATTGTTTTTATTTTATTTTTCTCTAATTGATTGTTGGGTTCAGCATGTTTAATTTCCTTTTCTGCAGATTGCTCCGCCCACTTCCTGTTAAGAACCAGGAAGTGTTGACAGGGAGGGGACTGTTGCTATGGTGCGGTTACCATGGTAGCCTCCATAAATTGGGTTCAGGTGTGAGCATGGGCAGGGCGATTGGAGGACAAACAGTTTTCGACCGTGTCGTGACATGTCATGTGATGTGGTATCGTGTTGTGTCGTGACAATGCTGTAATAATGTGCCATTCAAGGTCAGCATTTTATGTTATATAACCTACATTTGATTTAATTTAGATAGCTTGGAATAAACGGATTGTCATATCCAAACACATTTCTACAGTACTGGACATTCTATCATTTACACGCGTCAAACTGGTCAACACAGTCGCCCTCGGTACCAGCCCAAAGGTAAGGGCTGTACACATTGTATATTATTATTACACTGCAATGTTTGTGTGTGCAAATAAATGTTACATTACATTTCCATAGCCGACTAAGCATGAAGTTATTCACAATGCGCCCACTCAATATGGACATTCCCGAGTATCTTTTCATGTTAATAATCCAATATAAAGTAGGTAAACGTGTGAGAGTAAGAAGTAAACAAACCTGTTCTGTGTAACACAACTTGTTTCTTGAAACGTGGTCGGTCCTTCTCCTCTTTTGCTGGACAAAGTTCCTCCTCGTACTCTGCTTTATTTCTTTCAAGTTTAACAAAATACAAAATATTTCTTCAACAGCCGCAGTTATTTGTTAGCAGCTAGCAAGCTAAGCTAACTAGCAAGCTCAGCTAGACGAGTCCAGTTGATCCTAACACGAAGAATTAAATAAATGTTGTTTGTCACACGATAGACAACTGAACACAAACGTAGAAAAGTCGGAATAACGCAGACTAGGACCAGAATGCTCTGTTGTTTGGTATTGGTTTGTTATGAGACGACGCGGTCAGTCGGCGCATGCGCAAGGTGTCACTTCCTGTCAACTTTTTTTTTTTTTTTACATATCTTTATTTGCATTTAAACAATTACAATTCGGAATAAATACGTGAAATCACTGTGCAAAAATGGGAGCAATATAAACGTATACATACCAGAATTGCTGGGTTGCATATGACGTCACATCCGTTTTTGTTCCTCGCGGCTTAATTGACACGATGGCCAAGCAGCTTGAGGGTAGCATTAACACAAGTAAAAGTGAATGTAGAGTTTCAGCAGAAAATGTGAAATTGCTGTTCTATTCAAGGGTGTTCCAGTCGTTCAAATAGAGAGATAGGAAAGAGCTTTCATAGAGTCCCCAAAGAAGTGTTCCATAAAGGTGATAAAGTCAGGAAATAAAAGGAAATGTCTCTTAAAATAATAACTTTCATCTACTTGTGGAATATACAATCGGACCATGCTTGTGTATGCAGTGATGACTTTGTAAAATGTTTGTTTGAACATTTGATTTGTTTGAGATACTTTTTGTGATGCAATCCAGTTTATTCACTCCAATATATTAGTAGTGTTTGAGAGCAGAACTAAACATAAAGAAAGGACAAGAGATCACATTAGTTTGTGTTCTTCTGTGGTTGCTATGCCTAAATATAGCTTGTGCAAATAAAGTTAAGTCCTAGTGAAAAATATTGTGATTGTTGGTCCAATCTACCGTATTTTCATTGTCCATTTTCTTTACAAAAACTAAAACTTAGTTTATTGTGCTTTATTGGACACGGATGACCACATTATAGCGTCTTTGGTGATATTTGTTAGCATCAAGAAAAAATATAGTAATATCAAAAATCTATCCATCCATTTTCTACCGCTATTCCCTTTGGGGTCGCGGGGGGCGCTGGAGCTTATCTCAGCTACAATCGGGCGGAAGGCGGGGTACACCCCGGACAAGTCGCGACCTCATCGCAGGGCCAACACAGATACAAAACTGAATCTTGATATCGCTAGCAAACACTGCTGAATAACAGGGGCATCTATAGCTAAATAATTAGACAACATATGAACATCACAGCATAAAAACAACTGCAGACATGAATTGTAGATGAGACTAATTTGTAGCAGGAAATCAACTGCAAACAAAGTTAGCAGTTAGCAGATCACAGCAGCACAGCACTCGTTATGTCAATCAAATACGTTACTTAGCGATGCATGAATAATTCATACTTTGTCTCTCATGTATTAATGCTTAACTTGTGGACCCCTCAGGTGTAAAGACATGATGTGTCAAAAGAAGTGAGGTATCAGTAACGTCTCGGTGATGATAAACAGTTTATATATATTTTCTTAAGAGTGTAAAAAAAACACTCCATCCCATTTTAAATATTTTTTTATGATCGCTTTCATATTTGCCTTTAACCCTTTTAAAATACGACAGCATTTAATAATAATAAATAAACAGTAGCCTCATGGGACTTAGACCATCGCCTGAAACCCGGAAGTACCTTTAGTTCACGTGATTGCAACCCAATTATACAATCAATTATTGTAATAATATATGTTATAATAATATATGTTACATAATCAATGAGTGTATTGACACCAAATCATTGTGCATGAATACATTTCTGAGTATGTTAGCTGTGCTGTATACGCATACTTGCCAACCCTGAGACCTCCGAATTCGGGAGATGGGGGCGTGGTTGAGGGGGGTGCAGGGTTGAGGTGGGCGGGGTTTGGTGGTAGCGTGGGTGTATATTATAGCGTCCTGGAAGAGTTAGTGCTGCAAGGTGCTCTGGGTATTTGTTATGTTGTGTTTATGTCGTGTTATGGTGCGGATGTTCTCTCGAAATGTGTTTGTCATTCTTGCTTGGTGTGGGTTCACAGTGTGGCGCATATTTGTAACAGTGTTAAAGTTGTTTATACGGTCACCCTCAGTGTGACTTGTATGGCTGTTGATCAAGTATGCCTTGTTTTCACTTATGTGGGTGTAAAGGCCGCATATATTATGTGACCATGCTGGCACGCTGTTTGTATGGAGGAAAAGCGGACGTGACGACAGGTTGTAGAGGACGTTAAAGGCAGTGCCTTTAAGGCACGCCCCCAAAATTGTTAATCGGGTGGAAATCGGGAGGAATTCGGGAGAATGGTTGCCCCGGGAGATTTTCGGGAGGGGTACTGAAATTCGGGAGCCTCCAGGGAAAATCGGGAGGGTTGGCAAGTATGTGTAATTGTGTACACATCAGGTGTCACATTTAATTGATGTTGGCCGGTAGCAAGTTCCCACTTTTGTTTGCAACGTTTTTAGTATTTTAGGCCAGGCGTTTAACCTTGGCATATTTTATTGAGTTTATTCAATCATTTGGCGACCCCGAAAGGGACAAGCGGTTGAAATGAATGGATGGATGGATGGCAATAGACAGATGGCGTAAAGACTCAAGGACAAAATAATTGGTTGACTTAGCTGTCAGTCTGTGATTTGGAGCATTCACTTTCTGCTCTCAGAAGTTTTATTTGTGTTTTCTGAAATTATAAATCGTTTCTTCAGTTTTTAATTTGGTTTGCGTAAGTAATCATTATTTGGTCTTTTGTTAATTCGTTTTTTTTGTCATTGTAATTTGTTTTATGAAACGTGAAAGTCCAATGTACCTGACATTAAGCACGCCCTCCAGTGGTTGGCTTTGGAATCCACCTGACCCAAATGAACCCAACATTGATTGATTGATTGAAACGTTTATTAGTAGATTGCACAGTGCAGTACATATTCCGTACAATTGACCACTAAATGGTAACAGCCGAATAAGTTTTTCAACTTGTTTAAGGTTCATGGTACAAATATATACTATCAGCATAATACAGTCATCACACAAGCTAATCATCACAGTATATACATTGAATTATTTATATTATTTACATTATTTACAATGTACAACATGTACATGACTGACGCAAGAGACACACGTGCTGTACAAAGAAGGTACCAACATGAACAAAATAAACTAAAATGAAACACAAGTTCTATTTTATTGTTACAGGAGTTGGCCACCTTTGTATTCTCCTGGAGTCAGAAATCTTCATAATACTAAAAATACAAATGTTAGTAAGATGGTTAAATGATATCCAGTAAACTTAAGAAAAACAGAAAAGAGTCTAAGCAGGCTCCAGACAAGGCGAGCTCCACATTCCAAGCCTTTGTGACTGCAATTTCTGTAGGCTTTAGCAAAACTAATGTAATGCTTTTTTAACAAACTCAACGCCCATGTCCTGAGTCAGATCGTTATTATATGTAGTCAGAAGCATGCAATTGTCCATAAAGACAAAATTGTAAGCATTTGACAATAATAATATTGAATAGCTGAATAGTATCCACTAACTGTGACCGAATTAAGTATTAATTATATACATAATAATACTAATAAGGCATCCCATTAAACACAATAAACATACAGTATTTTCATTACTGTAGTTGATTTTTACTATTGTAAAGTCAGTAACTTCATTATCCAAAATAGGTAAACAAACACAATAATAAAATAGACTCTTAATGTCTGTTAGCAAAATGTGTACTTCAATAAATATTGAACATCTTAAAGTGGAGTTTGTTCCCCAATTGGAAAAACTGGGTTGGGCGGTTTGTTTTGTTGTCTTGTTTAGTTGCAGACTTGCTAGTTGGGCCGTGCTGATGGACTCATATTGCTCATTCAGTTTGAAGATGAAATATTCCCAAACAGGAACATTTGGCTTTATGATCATCTTGTTTGCGCCTAGTGCTTCTTGTATTTTGTGTAAGCTAGCAGCCTGCCTGCTCACCGAAACAAAGATTGTGGATGATTGACAAGAGGCTTCTCTCCGTCTGTCCATTTAGGTCCATTGTCAAATAAACATGCTCAGGTGCTGAGAGTGATGCCCAGAGTGAGACCTCTTGTATCCATTTAGAAAGCCAGAGATGAAAAAATGAAATTTATAATTTATGGATGAATTTATGGCAAAGTTATCAAGTTAATTCTGATTTGTTGTTAAAATAATCGACTTATTGACTATCGATAACAATTGTAAGACATTTTTTAATGTCTCTGGACATCATTAATGATTTTTAATGTCATTTCAGGCCTAAAATGTTGCAAAATTCATTTAATGACTTTTAATGCTTTTTAATAACCCGCGGAAACCCTGGTCAGGATAACTGTTAAAGGTCAGGGTGTGATGTATTCCTGTGGAAGTATTTTAAACACTTTTATGAGAATGGGATATTATTCCAATTTTGACTTTAAGTGACACATTGAAACAGTTATATTTAACAGATTGTTGTGGATCATATTCAAATACACTAAACCATGTTTTTATTTAATTTGTAACCGGGAAACTCAACCATATTTTAATATTTATAACATAAAGTTGGAAGGCTGGGTCCAGATTGTGCCCAGGCTGACTCGTAGTCCAGACCCAAATTTATTTTCAAACTCTCGAGTAGCCCTGCAGTAGATTATTAGTGAAAGAGGACTTTCAAAAAGGAAACTCATCTGTGTGTTTTTAAGTGTAATTGCATAGTACGTTTGCGCGAGAATCTTTTGCCGCACACTGAACAACTTATAGGTTTTTCTCCTGTGTGTGTTCTCATGTGTAACAGCATATTAGGTTTGCGAGAGAATGTTTTATTACACACCGAACACATGAAAGGTTTTTCCCCCGTGTGAATTCTCATGTGTATTTGCATATTACATTTGTTAGAGAATCTGAGCCCACATTCTGAACAACTGAACGGTTTTTCTCCCGTGTGTGTTCTCATATGTATTTGCATATTACATTTGTAAGAGAATCTGACACCGCATTCTGAGCAACTGAAAGGTTTTTCTCCTGTGTGTAATCTCATGTGACGAGACAAATGAGCTTTTCTATCAAAGACTTTTGCACAAACAGAACAACTGTCGGGGGTTTCTCCTGTGTGTGTTCTCATGTGTATTTGCATGTTACATTTGAAAGCGAATCTTTCACCGCACACTGAACAAAAGAAAGGTTTTTCTCCTGTGTGTGTTCTCATGTGACGAGACAAATGAGAGTTTCTAACAAAGCCTTTTGCACAAACAGAACACATATAAGGTCTTTCTCCTGTGTGTATTGTCATATGTCGTGTCAACTGCCATTTTCTAACGAAGCTCTTTGTGCAAACTAAACAACTAAAGGGTTTTTCTCCTGTGTGTCTTCTCATGTGTGATTCCATATTTACATCAACGTCTGACGTTATGTCGTCACTATCTGATAGTGGAGCTAAGAGCTTGTCTGCTTGTGATCCTCCACAGTGGTCTCCATCAGCTTCTGTTGTCATGTGTTGAGTTGAGCTGCTGCTTGGAGGCTCCACCTCTATGTTCTCATCACTTGGACTGTGATGAAGCTGTGAGGACTCAGGTGGTTTGTCTTCATGGTCTTCAGTCTTCACAGAGACAACAGTCAGTGGAAACTTGGTGAGATCAGCCTCCTCCTGCCCTAGAAGACACTCTCCCTCCTGACTGATCCACACTTCCTCCTCTTCCTCTTCCTCTTTAATAAGGGGGGACTGTGGATCCTCCTGCTTTAAAGTGAAGCTACCACCTTGCGGCTGTAGAAGACATTTTTCTTGACAACCAAACAGCTGCTGGACATCTGCAGGCAAGTAAATAAATCAACGCTAACAAGAGTCAGCTAACATTGGAGCCAATGGGAGTCGCTCTATTCCGCCTATAAAGCTCTCTAAAAAAAACATCCAAAAACCTTCATCACGGTTTTATATACACACTGTAAGTATATAAGTCATGTAGTAACATTCATAATATGTAATAATTACGCATTAAGGTCTTTTTAAGCATACGGTGGTGTATTAATTTCACAGACGCATAACATTGTTTACTTTCCCTTTAACACCAACAACACTACTAATCATGGCAGACTTGATGAAAGACACCAAAGACTACTTTGGGACAAATGATGATCCAGAAACTTATATTTTTGATCCTGAATATAAAGAGGATGATCTACAAGGTTTAGAAGCTAAACAGATGCAGCTTTATAGAAACACTAAGCATCGTGTAGCAGTATTGCTAAATGCAATTCAAGATATACAAACATAATAAAACAATCACTTACTGTACAATGTCTGCTCTCACTGGGATAGAGACTGATGGGATGTTTATATCTTCCCCTTTACATCAACAATTCATCATAATCAGTTAAAAAAGTGTTTTTTTCGTGTCTTTCTGACCATCTTCAGGTCTAAGTTGGAGGTCAAAGTTGACCAACTTGTGGGTTTATGTCCGCAACCTCCTACTATCCAGGTGATATGCATGATTTATAATCTCAAATTAACTTTCACCAACTCTGAGGCGATGCAGCAGCTCATTATGTCAATATAGCAGCATAAGCTAGTTAGCTCTCTGTGATCACGCCGCTGCTAAAATAGTTTGTCTGTGTTAGTGCTTATAATAACCTTATCTCTAATACTTGTTAATATTTCGGTCATGTTGGCTCGGCTTTCAAACAAATATAAGCCTTAAGGGCGCCTCGGGATGGAATTCTCAACACGCTGCGGTATCACTTGCTTGCTGTCGTTTTGCTTGAAGATGTCCAGGTTGTAGTGGGTGAGTGTTTGAATTAGCAAAATACGTGTTGCGAGTGTATGCTATGTGAAAGTAAACAAACCAAATCAATAAACAAAACCAAAACAGCATCACTTAAACGCTTTGTACTTTCTTTTGATTTCAAACTAAGGTTCAATACTGAGCGGTACCGAGCGGTCGAAAACTATTTCTGCTGGCGTCTCTTGTGTGCGCAGCTCGCGCACCTGTGTCAGGTTGATTATCAAGGAGACAGCCTGCATTGATTGCGTCACCGCTCAAAACCAACGAAAATGCGTCATTTGTCATTTCTTTTTAGATGGCTCCAACAGGTCATGACATGTAAATGAAGTACTGCTGGTGGTTTTTGGATGTTTTTTTAGAGGGCACAATAGAGGACTCGTATTAGCTTCATTGTTAGCCACCTTGTACTTGCCGTATTTTAAAATTAGAATGCATAAAATGGAAAAACCTATGTGTTCTTGTCTTACATGAGGATTGTTTTTTAAATGCAGTTCCCCTCTAACAAAGTATACTTTTACTGGAAATGGTCGTGTTAACAAGCAAGTACTGTATATCTCCACCCTGAGAATGTTGGACCCTGGATGAACATCTGTTACAAACATTGTATTAGAGGATATGTGGATGTTGTGCTTACTTGGACTGTGATGAAGCTGTGAGGACTCAGGTGGTTTGTCTTCATGGTCTTCAGTCTTCACAGAGACAACAGTCAGTGGAAACTTGGTGAGATCAGCCTCCTCCTGCCCTAGAAGACACTCTCCCTCCTGGCTGATCCAGAGATCTCCCTCTTTAATGTGGGATGGCTCTGGCTCCTCCTCTTCTCCTTCTTCAATGTGAGGGGGTGAGTCCTCCTCTCCCTCTTTATCATGGGGGGGCTGTAGATCCTCTTGCTTCCAAGAGGATCTTGGAAGGATCTGCGTATGACAGAGACATTCTTCTTGACATTTAATCAGCTGCTGGATGTCTGCAGAACAAAAACAAAACAAACTAATTTTCACTAAAACATGTCAAATATTATAAAGTACATTTAATGTAAATGTCTAACAAGTGGACAGTGTGGTGGGAAAATGTATGACTTATGTCCTCTTGTAAGTTATTCAATATTTTGTGGAGAAGACTTTTTTTTTTTTTTACATCTGTAAAAACAACACTGGCGAGCTATGCACACACACTTCTCATTCAACTCTTGCTAACCGCAAAAAGGGTCTGTTTGCCACATGTATGCGGCCGCCGAGAGGGCGCTAACTTTCCCAAATGTTAAAAGCATTATATCACAGCCTCTTCCTGCTTTTAACATGTCACTCGTCACATATTACGAAACGGTTCAAAACATTGCAAAACACATTAAAAACACAAAAATACAACTAAAAGATTGTACATGAGTTCAAAATATAATCTATCCCTATCAATAAATGTATAAAATACGTTAAAAAAAAGATGAAATTGCGTCAATCAACATGAACATTAACACAGGTTCAAAATAGGACATAAAATATAACAAATTAATTGTGTTTAATGTTATTGTCTCAACTGTGGTCATTTCCATTCCATTAAATACATTTGTACTCTTTTTCTAGAGGCTGATTTAACTTTTATTAGACGAATATGGAATGGTTAATTATTCCAAAAAGCAATGGCTCTATAAATGACTGTTTTTTTCATTGAGTTTGTCTTTGAACGAGGTATGACAACATGACCGTTAACAGCATATGCAGGAGTCGATCTGGTCAAACAAAAATGAGGGCAATTTTTGTGTTGGTCACGCAACAGCAAAATGTGGCCAAAGCTGAAGACATCCTTTGCTAAATAGTGAGTCATGAGAGGCTAGAATGCATCTTATCAATACTAGTTCTAATATAACAGCCCAGTGCATGTCTAGCAGCCATGTTCTGAGAAATCTGTAATTTAACAATATTTGTATCAGCTGTGGGTGACCATACTGTTGAGCAATAATCCAAGTGACACATAATTAATAATTTACAAACTTGACCCTGGATGTTAGAACGTACATAGGAAAAACACTTTCCGGCGACTGCTATACCACGACCCACTTTGCTAACCATTGTATTCATATGCTCAGGCCATGATAGTTGACAATTGAGGACAATGCCCAGCAATTTTGCTTTGTCTGATGTTGATTGATTGATTGAGACTTTTATTAGTAGATTGCACAGTACAGTACATATTCTGTACAATTGACCACTAAATGGTAACACCCGAATAAGTTTTTCAACTTGTTTAAGTCGGGGTCCACGTTAATCAATTCATGGTAGATGTATGGGCTTAACGGCTATAGATGGGTTTTTAGATGGTTATTTATTGGGTTCTATGGGTAGAATAGAGTACCTCTCATTGACTCCATTGTTAGCTGACTTTTATTTACGAGTTAGAATACATTACAAAAATACATCCGTCGTCATGTATTTCATAATGATTGTGAATGGTAGGTAACATTCCCAAATAAGTGCAGTTCCCCCTTGAACTAATCTATGTGCTGTTATAGTTTTTGTTTTAAAAGATTATACTTAATAAATACTTAAGAATAGTGTTAATAATCAAATATAAAGTTAGTAAACATGTGAGGGTAAAACATAAACATACCTGCTGTTTGTAACACTACTTGATGTTTCTTGAAAACAGCGTCCAGTAGTTGAGGTTGTCGCTTCTTCACTTTTGTTGGAAACATTTCCTGCTCGTACTCTGCTATCGTTCTTTCGCACATTTTCACACAATCACAACACTTTACACTCACACTTGATCTCTGCTTAGCGATGTGTTGATAACTTCCGCGTCTATTTGTTAACAGCTAACCCGCTAAGCTAACTAGCAGGCTAAACTAGCACGAGAAGCGTGAAAGTGCACTCAAACTAATCTATTAAACGACATGTATGTGTGCATGTTTGTACTGATTTAGATAAATTAACTGTAATAACCACAATGACGCCTTCCACGTCAAACGCCATCTTGTTTTTTTTTTCCGTCCTTCTTCTTCTTCTTCATTTTACAGCGGATCGCAATCAACGTTATAGGTGCATTACGCCACCTACTGTACTGGAGTGTGGATTCTCAGGGTGAGTACTTGGATTACAGACTATGTTGTTGGTATATACCAGGGGTCACCAACCTTTTTGAAAGCAAGAGCTACTTCTTGGGTAGTGATTAATGTGAAGGGCTACCAGTTTGATACACACTTAAATAAATTGCCAGAAATAACCAATTTGCTCAATTTACCTTTAACTCTATGTTATTATTAATAATTAATGATATTTACACTTAATTGAACGGTTTAAAAGAGGAGAAAACACGAAAAAAAATGACAATTAAATTTTGAAACATAGTTTATCTTCAATTTCGACTCTTTAAAATTCAAAATTCAACCGAAAAAAAGAAGACAAAAACTAGCTAATTCGAATATTTTTGAAAAAAATAAAAAAAATAATTTATGGAACATCATTAGTAATTTTTCCTGATTAAGATTAATTTTAGAATTTTGATGACATGTTTTAAATAGGTTAAAATCCAATCTGCACTTTGTTAGAATATATAACAAATTGGACCAAGCTATATTTCTAACAAAGACAAATCATTATTTCTTCTAGATTTTCCAGAACAAAAATTTTAAAAGACATTCAAAATACCTTGAAATAAGATTTAAATTTGATTCTACAGATTTTCTAGATTAGCCAGAATGATTTTTTTTAAATTTTAATCATAATAAGTTTGAAGAAATATTTCACAAATATTCTTCGTCGAAAAAACAGAAGCTAAAATGAAGAATTAAATTAAAATGTATTTAATATTCTTCACAATAAAAAATTTTTTTTTTACTTGAACATTGATTTTAATTGTCAGTAAAGAAGAGGAAGGAATTTAAAAGGTAAAAAGGTATATGTGTTTAAAAATCCTAAAATCATTTTTAAGGTTGTATTTTTTTTCGTAAATTGTCTTTCTGAAAGTTATAAGAAGCAAAGTAAAACAATTTATGAATGTATTTTAACAAGTGAAGACCAAGTCTTTAAAATATTTTCTTGGATTTTCAAATTCTATTTGAGTTTTGTCTCTCTTAGAATTAAAAATGTCGGGCAAAGCGAGACCAGCTTGCTAGTAAATAAATATCATTTAAAAAATAGAGGCAGCTCACTGGTAAGTGCTGCTATTTGAGCTATTTTTAGAACAGGCCAGCGGGCTACTCATCTGGTCCTTACGGGCTACCTGGTGCCCGCGGGCACCGCGTTGGTGACCCCTGGTATATACATATAAAATATGTATTTACACAAAACCACACATAACAAGAGGAAAAACTTACAAAACAAAACAAAACAACCTACACTTTAAGTATTAAACCTGTGATATTAAGATATCCTATTAGAGCCTTGCTACATTATTTAGTGTTTTCCTCCTTCCCTAAAATTGCATTTATTACACCATATTTCCCTTCTATCTATCTCTGCGAAAATGTTGCAGACAAGCACCGATGATGGACCCACTGGAGCAGATAGCGGCGCCGTGGGACGGCCCGCTGGAGACGAAGATGGCGGCGCCGTGGGACGACCCACTGGAGACGAAGATGGCATGTCAATAGCTGAAACAGCAGGCGGCTGGGCTGTTGGCGTATCCAGAGCTGAGGCGGCTGGGCTGTCGGCGTGTCCAGAGCTGGAACAGCAGGCGGCTGAGCTGTTGCCGTGTCCAGAGCTGGAGCAGCAGGCGGCTGGGCTGTCTGCGTGTCCAGAGCTGGCATCCGCAGGCCCACTGGGGTTGCTGGTGGCGTCTGAGGTGGCCTCACTGGAAGAGGTGAGAGCTGTGCTTCCCCTGTCGTACAGCTGACCTTAGCCCTCCCCTCAATGGACGGATTCCTACATTTACTCTTTGCTCACCCATCTTATCAGTGCGTAGTAGTGAATAGAGTAGTGCTTTATATTTTGCAAAAATCAGCAGCCTCCTGTTGCTGAGGAATTTGGCAAACTTGATTTTGCTTGCATGCTTTTCTATCTCTTTTGCCATCTTGATTGGATGAAATTGCACTCCTTCTAAAAACGTCATCATTACTTTCCATTTATCTGGCTCATTTATAGATTTAATGTCAGACCTACTGGCTTTTACCCAGTGACGTGCGGTGAACTATACACCAGGTGAGGCATAGATACTTTTGGAGGGTTTTTTTTCTACTTTTTTTTTTAACTTAAATTCATATGTGCAGCTCTAATCATTGTTGATTTAGGTTGCACATTAGAATAACAGGAAAAAGAAGGGAGTAATTTGCTTTCATAAAAACGTTATCATAATGATATTATGATATAAATGGGTCCAAAAAGTATTTGAAAAAGTTGTTATTAAATAATTATCATATTTGCATATTGTATATATATAATAAATAGAGCTAAAACGACGTCATGCATTCTGTGCCGTTTTCTTCCCCTGTACCGTAACAATTTGCTTTTAACAAAATAAATAAAGTATTGTGAGTGTATCTTACCTTTCTGTATGTGTATCTCAAGCAGCAATAGCTATCCTCTATGAAAACGTACTTTGTATGATCACATTCATTTTGTCTTAAAGTCCAGTTTAGAGAAGTATTTAATCTTGGATACAGTATATAATCATCCATATTGGCAGACACATTCATTTATTTCAATTTCATTCCAAGCAATAAAACAATATTTTTTGCATCTGACAAAAAACACCCACAAACGGTGGCTTACTCTTAATAAAAATGCCATGTTTGTTATAAATACAGTTTAAAAAAAAGAGAAAAAAGGCTGGCTTCCGCTGGAGAGACATGTGTCTACTAGCTTGAGCGCCCCCACTTGTCCCAGTGTGGCGAGTCAGAGTACTGCTGAGGCATTGAACTGCAAGTTGACAATATATCGCCCCCTACCTTGAGGCAGAGGTACTTGCTGCCTCATGGCCTACCTTTTCCCAGTGGCAACAAGCACGCGCCCCCTCACATGCACACGCTCAATACACTTTGTGTGTAGCCGTGGAGGCACCACCTGTGTCTGCCTCACTTCTCAACTTCCGTGTTATTTTCATTAGGAAACAGGGAATTTCCGCGATTTTGACCATGAAAATGATCAAAATACACAGGAACCACACCAAAATCACATAGAAAAGCATAGACCAAAAGAGAAATATAAAAAATTATTTTATTTTATTACTTCGTTTTTGAACATGTCATGGTTAAGACTTTTACCCCCTGGTGGCAAAGTGAGGCACTGCCTCACTTGCCTCCCCTGACAGCACGTCACTGCTTTTACCGATCTTTCTGCTGCCGTACCTTCGAACTCTGATCCAGAGCTGTCACTTAGCAGAGTAATGCTTCTGTCTTTCTTTTTCCTTGTAACGTCCTGCCAAGCCATGTCCTCATTCCCTCAGTCCGTACTATCCATAGACATCTTATAAATAGACGCAGCATCGACCGCTACTGCCTACTGGCGCTGCTGAGACGCGGGGCCGCCATCTTGGAGTGGTGATCCGCTCCACTCAATGACTGTCAGTGCATTTAATTAATCTTACCTCACTGAATACCACTGATTTTCACGCGTTTTTTTGTCATAGTGTAGCTATGATAAAGGACACATGTTTTGACGTGTTTTATTATTTATAGTTTGCTAACAGTAATAGAATATTCTTATATGCTATAAGTGACCAGACGTCCGAGATCAAAACTGGGAATATAATCCCAAAGAAGGGGGAAAAAAACTGTCAGCTATTTTTAAATTGAAGAAACAAAATGATTAGGTTATATATACATGCTTATATCCTATATAAGATGGGGGGGAGGGGGGGGTGTATATTGTAGCCCGGAAGATTTAGAGCTACAAGGGATTCTGGGGTATTTGTTCTGTTGTGTTACGGTGCGGATGTTCTCCCGAAATGGGTTTGTCATTCTTGTTTGGTGTGGGTTCACAGTGTGGCGCATATTTGTAACAGTGTTAAAGTTGTTTATACGGCCACACTCAGTGTGACTGTATGGCTGTTGATCAAGTATGTCTTGCAGTCACTTACATGTCTGCAGAAGCCGTATACAACATGTGACTGGGCCGGCACGCTGGTTGTATGGAGTAAAAGCGAACGCGACAACCGGTTGTAGAGGACGCTAAAGGCAGTGCCATCACGGCACGCCCTCAATATTGTTGTCCGGGTGAAAATCGGGAGAAATTCGGGAGAATGGTTGCCCCGGGAGATTTTTGGGAGGGCCACTGAAATTCGGGAGTCTCCCGGAAAAATCAGGAGGGTTGGCAGGTATGTCTTAGGGACCTATAGACTGTATCTCTGTTGCTGCAGCAGCAGAGTTTATTCTGTCTTGACACTTTGTATTGATATTGTGTATTACATTCTTCCCTTAAATCATCATGTTTACAGTGATTTGTTTTATATGTATTTTTTATGTATGTCGCTTTGGATAAAAGCGTCTGCCAAATACTTAAACATAAACATATATAAACACCTGAAAGTCAGCTAAAACCACCAATCTGTTTCACTGGATTCAGAATAAAACCAAATTCTGTCTAACAATCTTTATCTTAATCATTTATTCAACTTTATGTTATTCCAGTATGACATTTTTAAATGTAATTAATTTCATTGACAAGCAATTCTGTTAGCGTCAAACTCGTGTTTGCTAGTGGCTACGATTTCAGTACTATTGAAGATCTTTGCTCCTTCTCAACTCTGTGGTAATATTCTTTTCACAAAACACAACCAATAGTACGTTCATGTTAAATCTTACTTGTGAAAAGTAATCCCCCGATTCCTATTTTCAACAGTCCGCTCATTTGAGCAGGAAAACGCTGAACACCAGCCCGGCATCTTTGTTTTCTACCTGTCAACTGTCAGTTTAGGCTGCTCGCCGGCTCCTCATCACCACTTCAAGATGGCGGCCAAATGTCTCCCGTCACAGCAGCCAATGCTGTGTCTACTTATAAGATGTCTATGGTACTATCACCCATGTTGGATACATTCACATTACAGTTGCTGCTTCCTCCCCCGACCTCTAGGGGCAACGGTTGCACTCAGTAGAAATCGCGATTGCCGCCAGCAGAGCTGTTGTCTTCTACTTCCGCCTCCTGGATTTCTATTTCCCTTCCTCTTCCCTGAAAGGCCGTTCAAATAGCTTCTTCTTCTTCTGCTTCTTCAAAGACCTTCTGTATGACTCCGAACTGCCGAGACGATACCCTGCTAGGTGTTGGCATCGCATGCTAAGTCGCTATCCTCAGTTATCGTCGACCTTTGACGTTAGATTTGGTTAATTTGTTACATTTGTTGGTGATTCCTCTCAGCACAGATGAGTCGGACACCCGACGCCCGGATGAGGTATGATTTATTTATTGTTTGTTCATCATGTTTTGCAAGGTTCGGTTCCAGTCGTCATGGTAATGACCATGTTACCGAACTAGTGCGAGCAGTGCCAAGTTGAAGTTATGGTTATGGTATTAGTTTATTGCGAACATGCATTCACTTACAATATGCTACAACAATATTGACACTTTCCCGTCACAACTTGTCCCGAAAAGGAGTACGAGGAAGCAGACGTAAACTTAGACTCTTAGACTTAGACTTCCTTTTATTGTCATTCAAAATGTGAACTTTACAGTACAGATAAGAACGAAATGTCGTTGCATTAGCTCATGGTAGTGCAGGATAAAAGCGCAATAAGGTGCAGATATAAATAAATAGATTACTGTTCAGATAAATATATTGCACTTTTGCATATGTTTCCACGTTTATGGATGTATGTTATATTGTCTTTATATTCCAGCGAGTTAATCCATTTTGGGGGCTAATTGAGGGGATTATTTTAATGCGTTGAAGAGTTTTACGGCCTGAGGGAAGAAGCTGTTACAGAACCTCTTTCTAGAGTCCAGCAGTGAAAACAGTCCTTGGTGGGGGTGGGAGGAGTCTCTGCAGATTTTCTGAGCCCTGGTCAGGCAGCGGCTTTTTGCGATTTCCTGGATAGGAGGAAGGGGAGTCCTGATGATCTTTTCCGCTGTCCTCACCACTCTCTGCAGACACTTCCAGTCTGAGGCACTGCAGGCTCCAGTCCAGACAGAGATGCAGTTGGTCAGTAGGCTCTCTATAGTGCCTCTGTAGAATGTGGTGAGAATGGGGGGAAGCTGTGCTCTTTTCATCCGACGCAAAAAGTGCATGCGCTGCTGAGCTCTTTTTACAAGAGCTACGGTGTGTAGGGACCAGGTCATATTGTCAGTTATCTGCACCTCCAGGAACTTGGTGCTGCTTACCATCTCCACCGCTGTACCATTGATGAAGAGTGGAGCATGGCTGGACTGGTGCTTCCTGAAGTCGACGATGATCTCCTTGGTCTTGTCGACGTTCAGGACCAGGTTGTTGGTTCTGCACCAGTCAACCAGATGTTTTACCTCCTCCCTGTACTCCATGTCGTTGTTGTCACGGATGAGGCCCACTACTGTCGTGTCGTCTGCATACTTCACAATGTGGTTAGTAGTGGACCTGGCGCAGCAGTCATGGGTCATCAATGTGAACAGCAGCGGACTCAGGACGCAGCCCTGGGGGGAGCCGGTGCTCAGGGAAATGGCACTGGAGTTGTTGTCACCCACTCTCACAGACTGGGGTCTGTCTGTGAGGAAGTCAAACAACCAGTTGCATAGGGGGGTACTGAATCCAAGGGGGGCCAGTTTGCTCACAAAGTGCTCCGGGATGATGGTGTTGAACGCCGAGCTGAAGTCCAGAAACAACATCCGCACGTGTGTGTCCTTTCCTTCCAGATGTTATAACCTCAGGTGGAGTGCAGAGGAGATGGCGGCCTCCGTGGAGCGGTTAGGGCGATAAGCAAACTGGTATGGGTCGAATGTGGGGGGAAGTTTGGAGACAATGAATTCCTTTACCAGCCTCTCAAAGCCCTTTATTATGATGGGGGTGAGTGCCACGGGGCGATAATCATTGAGGGAGGAGCTTGTGGGGTTTTTAGGCACTGGAATGATTGTGGCTGTCTTAAAACATGATGGTACCACAGCCTGGGTCAGCAAGGTGTTGAAGATGTCTGTAAGAACCCCAGCCAGCTGGTCTGCACATCCCTTAAGCACCCTGCCCGGAATGACATCAGGTCCTGCTGCTTTCCAGGGGTTCACTCTCCTCAAGGTTTTCCGGACATCCACTGTCTCCGGGTTGAGCGACTGCTCATCAGAGCGAGAGATGGATTTCCTCGCCGGAGTGGTGTCAAGTGCCTCAAACCTTACAAAGTGGTTGTTTAGGTCGTTAAGGAAGCTGATGCTGTTGTCACAGGGATGGGGGGCAGCTTTATAGTCTGTGATGACATGTATGCCCTGCCACATTCGTCTAGTGTTCGTGGGGTTCTCGAAGAAGTCCTGCGCTTTCTGACTGTGAGCACGCTTTGCAACCCTAATGGCATGGTTCAGGTTAGCTCTGGCTGTTTTAAGTGCTACCATGTCGCCAGATTTAAAAGCCTTGTTCCGAGCCTTCAGCATTGCACGTACCTCACTGTTCATCCAGGGTTTCTCGTTGGCCCGTGTGGGGATGTTCTTGATCACACTAACATCCTCCAGGCACTTCTGAATGTATGCGGACACAGACTCTGCATACTACTCAACACATGTGTGATGATTGTCAGTGGCGGCTGCCTTGAACATGCTCCAGTCTGTGCTTTCGAAGCAGTCTTGTAATGTTTCTATTGCTCCCTCTGGCCAGGTCCTCACCTGCTTCACTGTAGCTTGCTTTCTGATCAGCAGGGGCTTGTATGCAGGAAATAGCATCACAGATAGATGGTTTGAGGAGCCGAGGTGGGGGCGTGGTGCAGCTTTGAACGTGTGCTTAATATTGCTGTACACCAGGTCCAGCGTGCTTCCACCCCTGGTTCCAAAATTCCCATATTGATGGAAATGGGGGAACACAGTTTTCATGTTAGCTTGATTAAAGTCCCCTGCCACGATGAAAACTCCCTCTGGATGTGTAGATTGCAGTTCATTGACAGAGAAGTACAAAGCATTCAAGGCTTGTTTGATGTTAGCACTGGGAGGAATGTACACTGCTGTGAAGATCATAGCACTGAATTCACGGGGTAAATAAAATGGCCTGCATTTTATAGTTAATAGGTCTACATCGCTAGAGCAGTGACATGAGACTATATTCCCATTGTTGCACTAGTTGTTGTTGATGTCTATGCAAACACCACCGCCTCGGGATTTACCGGTGAGAGTGCTGCTCCTGTCCGACCGAAACATTGTTAGCCCCTCGATGCTAACTGCCTCGTCCGGAACGGATGGTTTCAGCCCCGTTTCTGTGAGAAATATGGCGCAGCAGTCCCTCATCTCCCGTCTTGCATATTGTAAACATATCATTGTCCATTATTTATCTTTTCAAAGAGTGCGAACTATACTGTCAGTGAGCGCATTTGTGTAATATGTTGTTTTGTAAACAAACAAAGTTGGTTGTATGTTATCAGAATCAATTGTATTGGCCAAGTATGTTTACACACACGGATTTGGACTTGGGAGTACACTGGGCTCTTTGCTAAATGCAAGAAACAAAAATCAACTTAATGACCAGAGAGTACAGGGCCGTGGCGGCCATCTTGGTATGAAACGAGAGCAAAACATTCAAGGACGCAAAGGACAGACAAAATATTAAAGGACACAAAGGACAGAAAAGACATTAGAGGAGCACTGAGCGACTTGTCCAGGGTGTACACCGACTTCCGCCCGACTGCGGCTGAGATAGCCTCCAGCACCCCCCGCAACCCCGAAAGGGACAAGGGGTAGAAAATGGATGGATGGATGAGCTGATGCAACCAGCTGCCACTCCAAAGACGCTATTATCAACATACAGCTACAAAAGTACAACACACATAATTTTATCATTCAAAATATCTTGTTTTGTAAGCAAACATAAAATAACAGTTGAGTTGTATGGTATTGGGTTTCATATTGTGTGGTTGTAAACACTGATAAACACAGAAATACACATAAATGTGTTATTAATGACATATAAAATAGATATGAATGTGTTGTTAAAGAGGTAAGAATGTGTTAATGACATATAAACTAGCAGATATGAATTTGTTAATAAAGATGTAAGAATGTGTTACTAATGATGTATAAAAAGCAGATATGAATGTAATATTAATGACGTATAAATTAGTAGATATGAATGTTGTTAATGACGTGTAAAAGAGCTGATATGAATGTGTTATTAATTACGTTAAAAATAGGAGATATAAATGTGTTATTAATGATGTATAAGATAACAGTTATGAATGTGTTATTAATGATGTATAAAATAACATTTATGAATGTGTTATTAATGATGTATAAAAAGCAGATATTAATGTAATAATAATGATGTATAAAAAGCAGATATGAATGTAATAGTGATGTATAAATTAGTAGACATGAATGTGTTAATTATGAAAAATAGCAGATATGTATGTTATTAATGACGTTAAAAATAGCATATATAAATGTGTTATTAATGACGTCTGAAATAACAGTTATGAATGTGTTATAATGATATATAAGATAGCAGATATGAATCCATTATTAATGACGTATAAAATAACAGGTATGAATGTCTCTAATGATGTATAAAATATCAGATATGAATGTGTTGTTAATGATGAAAAATAGCACATATGAATGTATTATTAAAGACGTATAAAATAACAGTTATGAATGTGGTATTAGTGATGTATAAAATAGCAGATATGAATGCATTATTAATGACGTGTAAAATAACAGTTATGAATTGGTTATTAATGTTGTATAAAAAGCAGATATTAATGTAATAATGATGTATAAAAAGCAAATATGTATGTAATATCAATGATGTATAAATTAGTAGACAATGTGTTGTTAATGATGAAAAATAGCAGATATGAATGTTTTATTAATGACGTTAAAAATAGCAGATATAAATGTGTTATTATCCATACATCCATCCATTTTCTACCGCATGTCCATCTCAGGGTCGCGGGGGGTGCTGGAGCCCATCTCAGCTGCACTCGAACGTTAGGCGGGGTACACCCTGGACAAGTCGCCAACACAGATAGACAACATTCACACTCACATTCACACACTAGGGCCATTATTAATGACGTATAAAATAACAGTTATGAATGTGTGGTTAATGATGAAAAATAGCAGATATAAATGTGTCATTAATGATGTATAAAATAATAGTTATGAATGTGGTATTAATAACGTTTAAAATAACAGTTATGAATGCGTTGTTAATGATGAAAAATAGCAGATGTGAATGTGTTATTAATGACAATAAAAAGAGCAGATATAAATGTGTTAATAATGACGTTTAAAATAGGTTATAAATGTGTTATAATGATGTATAAAATAGGTTATAAATGTGTTATAATGATGTATAAAATAGTAGATATGAATGCATTATTAATGATGTATAAAATAATAGGTATGAATGTGTTATTAATTATGTATAAAATAGCAGATATGAATGTTATTAATTACGTATAAATTAATAGATATGAATGTGTTGTTAATTATGAAAATTAGCAAATATGAATGTGTTATTAAAGAGGTTAAAAATAACAGTTATGAATGTGTGGTTAATGATGAAAAATAGCAGATATAAATGTGTCATTAATGATGTGTAAAATAATAGTTATGAATGTGGTATTAATAACGTTTAAAATAACAGTTATTAATGCGTTGTTAATGATGAAAAATAGCAGATGTGAATGTGTTATTAATGACAATAAAAAGAGCAGATATAAATGTGTTAATAATGACGTTTAAAATAGGTTATAAATGTGTTATAATGATGTATAAAATAGGTTATAAATGTGTTATAATGATGTATAAAATAGTAGATATGAATGCATTATTAATGATGTCTAAAATAATAGGTATGAATGTGTTATTAATGATGTATAAAATAGCAGATATGAATGTTATTAATTACGTATAAATTAATAGATATGAATGTGTTGTTAATTATGAAAATTAGCAAATATGAGTGTGTTATTAAAGAGGTTAAAAATAACAGTTATGAATGTGTTATTAATGATGTATAAAATAAGCAGATATGAATGTGTTATTATGACATAAAATAGCAGATATGAATGTGGTATTAATGATGTATAAAATAGCAGATATGAATGTGGTATTAATGATGTATAAAATAACAGTTATGAATGTGTTATTAATGATGTATAAAATAAGCAGATATGAATGTGTTATTATGACATAAAATAGCAGATATGAATGTGGTATTAATGATGTATAAAATAACAGTTATAAATGTGTTATTAATGACGTATAAAATAACAGTTATGGATGTGTTGATGATGTATAAAATAGCAGAAATCACGACGTATATAATGGCAGATATGAATGTGTTATTAATGATGTATAAATAGCAGGTGCAGCACGGTACTACAGGGGTTAGTGCGTGTGCCTCACAATACGATGGTCCTGGGTTCGATCCCCGGGCTCGTGTTGGAGTTTGCATGTACTCTGCGTGACTACGTGGGTTCCCTCCGGCTACTCCGGCTTCCTCCCACCTCCAAAGACACGCACCTGGGGATAGGCCCCTCTCCCCTCCAAAGACATGCACCTGATAGGTTGATTGGCAACACTAAATGGTCCCTAGTGTGTGAATGTGAGTGTGAATGTTCTCTGTCTATCTGTGTTGGCCCTGCCATGAGGTGGACACTTGTCCAGGGTGTGCCCCGCCTTCTGCCCGAATGCAGCTGGGATAGGCTGCAGCACCCCCCACAACCCCGACAGGGACAAGTGGTAGAAGATGGATGGATGGATGGATGAAAATAGCAAGTATGAATGTGTTATTAAAGACTTACAAAATAAGAGTTATGAATGTGTTATTAGTTACGTATAAAATAGCTGATGAATGTGTTATTAAAGACGTATAAAATAGCAGATATGATTGTTGTATTAAAGACGTATAAAATAGAAGATGTGAATGCATTATTAATGAGCGGTGTGTTCAGGGACAATCAGACAAAGAGGATTCAGGAGCGCATCAGTAACGTGGAGAAGCATTTTGGCGAGATGTGTCAGATGTTCGCGTCGTACGGACGTAACTCGG
The DNA here is from genome assembly GCF_033978785.1 of Entelurus aequoreus. Taxonomy (NCBI): domain Eukaryota; kingdom Metazoa; phylum Chordata; class Actinopteri; order Syngnathiformes; family Syngnathidae; genus Entelurus; species Entelurus aequoreus. The sequence goes on from NC_084750.1 coordinate 473,541, forward strand.
CGCGTCTTCGGGACAAGGCGGACCTGCTGGTGCGAGAGCTGGGCAAGTATTCTGACACGGAGACTCCCAGCCTCAAGACGGGTTTGAAGCATTTTGCGAGTCACCTGGCCAAGATTCAGGACTACCGCCAAGCGCAGGTAATAATTACAATACTGATAATAATGAATTACTTATCATTATTCTGGGTACGTTTTTTTTTTTATCTTCCAGGTGGAGCGACTGGAGGCCAAAGTGATCGAGCCGCTAAAAGGTTACGGTGCTGTGGTCAAACGTAAAAGGGTGAGCATTAGCATTCCTGCTAGCATTGCTGAACTGTGTTGTCATGGCAACAAGTGTGTGTTGTCTAGAGATGTCACAATGTCAACATTTCTTATCACGGTTATTATTATCGCGGTATTCTTAAATGTGCTCAACAGTTTCAGAAAGTACTTACACTGAAGTCTTTTAACCAAGTTTTATTTAAAAGAAGAAAAAAACACAAACAACACATTCAAAATAATTTTCTTTGTAGAAGAAACATTATTGTAGATAAAAAGCAGAAATTAAATGTGAACATGAAAGCAACAAAAACATTATAAACACAGTTATATGCCAGAAGAAAAAAAAAACAAATATAAATACAAATACATGTGAATATTGTGCAATATAGCACTTTATGGACATAAGAGATAAACAAATAAAAACAAATGTAAGAATTTTGCAAGATGGCACCTGATGGCCATAAGACGTAACTGCACTTTTTGTTCATATAAATAAAAATAGTGTTCATGTATAAGATCTAGTCTTATACATAGGGCTGCACAATTATGACCAAAATAATAATTAAGACTATTTTGATCAATATTGAAATCACGATTATTAATCAGGATTATTTTTTTATTTTAGCTAAAACAGTGTTGGGGTGTGAACGTGACGCCATCCTGTAATTTGTAATGTCTAATAAATAAGCTATAGATAAACGTTACCCATTTATTTAAATACAAATGTTTGTGTATGTGTTCATTAAGAGTATCAACGTGTCATCTTTTTCTCATTACAAGACGTCTTTACCTCTATTTTTACATTTTGATAGAGGGATGTATTTTTTTAAGTTATGTACATTTGAATGTACTGTACATGTAGATGCTGTATCGGGACAGATCCATTAAGAGTTTGAGCAGAAACATGTTGTATAAGAATTAACTGTACGCCATAAAACATTAACAAAATACTGTGTCACATGAAAGGTTTTTAAAGTAATAACTTTGAAATGAAAAAAACACGAGTTATGTCAAAAACATGGTGTTTACTTTTTGATATCAAAATAAAACACAAAGCAGTGTGGCTAATGAAGATGAAGTCAAATAAACAAGCTTTGTTATTCTCCAACAACGTCTCCTAGTGGTTTAGTGCAACAGTTTGGCCAACAACAATAAACAGCAGTGATACCTCTCACATCGAATACACAATTTTCACAGCCTGCGTTCAATTAAATGAGATGACAAAACATTATAGCTAGTATTGATGTTATTTGAAAGCTGATAAAAGTAGAAGTTAAATAAATGACGAGTGAGCATCCCAGTAAAAAAAACCTAAAGATTTTCTAAACAAGTTGTGGCAACGTTCTCGACACATCCCCTGATACATGCATGCAGTGTTGCCTAAAATGCATTCATAAATGACAGATTTTCGGTAATTAAAAATGTGAACCGTATTACTAACCGTCTTGAATTTTACCGCGGTTCATAATTCTACCATTTAGTATTACATTCGTAGTGTTGTCATAGCAACAAGTGTGTCGTCACAGCAACAGGTGCGTATGTCATCACAGCAACAAGTGTGTGTGTCGTCACAGCAACAAGTGTGTGTGTGTCGTCATAGCAAAAAGTCTGTCGTCATAGTAACAAGTGTGTGTTTGTCGTCAAAGCAGCAAGTGTGTATGTGTCGTCATAGCAAAAAGTCTGTCGTCATAGTAACAAGTGTGTGTTTGTCGTCAAAGCAGCAAGTGTGTACGTCGTCGTCATAGCAGCGAGTGGGTATGTGTCGTCATAGCAACAAGTGTGTATGTGTCGTCATAGCAGCAAGTGTGTATGTGTCGTCATAGCAACAAGTGTTTGTCATCACAGCAACAATTGTGTGGGTGTGTCGTCATAGCAACAAGTGTGTGGTTGTCGTCATAGCAACAAGTGTTTGTGTGTCCACCTAGGATGACGTGAAGACGACTCAAAGCGCCAGAACACAGGAGTCCAAAAAAATGGATCGGCTGGAAAGAACTCGCCAGAAGAACCCATCAGACCGCCAAATCATCGTATCTTTCACCTGGAATGTTTGTGTGTGTGTGTGTACACACAGAATGTAGCGTACAGTATATAAAGTGTGTACAGTCGTGTATACAGTAAGTAGAGTATAGTATACACCGAAATTAGAGTAAAGTACATACCGGATGTACAGTACAATATGTAAAGTACAGTAGAGTATTCACAACACAGTAAGAATAGTTTGTAGAGTATGTACAGTTGAGTATATACTGTAAGTACAGCACAATATGTAAAGTATATACTGTACAGTAAATACAGTAGAGTATATACAGCAAGTAGAGTACAGTATACACATAATGTTGCTTACAGTGTGTACAGTAGAGTAATACAGTAAATAAAGTACCGTATACACAGTGGACACAGTACAATTTGTAGAGCTCAGTATATACAGTAAGTACAATACAGTATGTAGAGTAAGTACAGTACAGTATATATATATACTCAACAGTACATACAGTTGAGTATATACAGTAAGTACAATAGAGTATACACAGTGAGTACAGTATATATAGTCAGTGGAGTAGATTATACATTAAGTAGAGTATATACAGTAAGTACAGTAGAGTATACAATAAGTACAGCAAGTACATACAGTAAGTACAGTACAGTAGGTACAGTTTATACAGTGAGTACAGTATATACGATAAGTAGAGTATATACAGTGAGTGCAGTAAAGTGTATACAGTAAGTACAGTAGAGTTTATACTGTGAGTACAGTATATACAATAAGTAGAGTATACATTAAGTAGAGTATATACAGTAAGTACAGTACAGTAGGTACAGTACAATATCTATCATACAGTATATAGAGTTAGTAGAGTATGTGAATATGTGATGTACCTTGACTCCGCCCCCAGTCTCAGGTGCGTTGACAGAAATGTTTGCACACCAACAATATTTTGCGTTGTGATGATGACTTCGTCCTCGTGCGCGTCAGGCGGAGAGCGACTTGCAGCGAGCCACCATGGACGCCACGCGCACGACACGTCAACTGGAGGAGACCATGGACGAGTTTGAGAAGCAGAAGATCCAAGACCTCAAGGTGGGCGATGGCGTGTCCAAGCCACGCCTCCAAGCGGCGTTTGAAAAGTGTCTCTGTCCTCACAGAAAATCCTGAGCGACTTTGTTACCGTGGAGATGTCCTTCCACGCCAAGGCCTTGGAGCTTTACACGCTGGCTTATCAGAGCATCCAGAGTGTGGAGGAGGAGGAGGACCTGAAGGTAAGCTCCGCCCACCCGCAGAGGCTCAGCAGTCACATGACCTAAAACGCTGCGTTCAGGTGTTCAGAAGTTCCCTGCACCCCCCCGATTACCTGACGCGCTCCGACATGGTGAGGGCCAATTCAAGAACTTCCCTCGAGGGCACCGCCTGCTTCCTGTCTGCCTCCACATCTTTTCAGGTAAGTCCCGCCCTCTTTGGCTTCACGCTCACCTTCTCTGTCCTGATCCCGTCCGATGGTCGCCGTAGCAACAGAGAGCCTCCGGACGCCAAGCGAGCAGAGAGGAAGAAGAGGAGGATGAAGATGAATCTGAGGAAGAGGAGGATGATGACTCTGAGGGGGAAAGTTGATGAAGAAGCTCCGCCCTTTTAGGACGTCTGGTCAGTGTTGGAGTCTGATCACTTCTTGGCCTTTTTATTTAGCTTTTTATTTTCAATTGTCTT
>NC_084750.1:482500-495000 GCF_033978785.1 Entelurus aequoreus
GACCATGAAGACAAACCACCCGAGTCCTCACAGCTTTATCACAGTCCAAGTAAGCACAATATCCACATATCATCTAATACAATGTTTGTAGCAGATCCAGGGACCACAGTTATGACTAGAGGTGGAGATATACTTGCTTTTTTTCTCCACATTCACATAACATAAGTGCTCAATGAACCTAGCTGCTATATTGTGGTGAGAACGTGACAATTCAGATCTTGCAATGCAGAACTAAAAAATGCAAAATGAACAACTGAAATTGTGTCAGAATGAAACAATTAGTGATATAATTACTAATCCAACTCAGACACCAGATGACTGGTGGACAAGAAACACTCTCTGCAGCGTCTCCCCTCTGTTTTAAAGGCCTACTGAAAGCCACTACTACCGACCACGCAGTCTGATAGTTTATATATCAATGATGAAATCTTAACATTGCAACACATGCCAATACGGCCGGGTTAACTTATTAAGTGCAATTTTAAATTTCCCGCTAAACTTCCGGTTCAAAACGCCTTTGGAGGATGACGTATGCGTGTGACGTCGAGAGATCCACGGAAGTGTTTGGACCATATTGGACACAATACACAGAGCTCTTGTTTTCTTCGACAAAATTCCACAGTATTCTGGACATCTGTGTTGGTGAATCTTTTGCAGTGGAGGCTGCAAAGAAGAACGTTGTAGGTGGGATCGGTGTATGCGGCTGGCTGTAGCAACACAACAAGGAGGACTTTGACTTGGATAGCAGACGCGCTAGCGGCGAACTCACCTTGACTTCCTCCGTCTCCGGGCCGCCGACCGCATCGTCAAACGCTGGAACGCAGGTGAGCACGGGTGTTGATGAGCTGAGGAGGGCTGGCTGGCGTAGGTGGAGCGCTAATGTTTTTATCATAGCTCTGACGAGGTCCCGTTGTTAAGTTAGCGACGTTAGCAACAGCATTGCTAGGCTTCGACAGGCGTCGAATACACATTAACCGTGTATTTACATGTCCAGTGTTTGGTTCGGTGTCTCCTGATAGTAGTATTGTTGATCTTCTGTCTATCCTTCCAGTCAGGGGTTTATTTCTTTTGTTTCTATCTGCATTTGAGAACGATGCTATCACGTTAGCTCAGTAGCTAAGTGTGTCACCGATGTATTGTCGTGGAGATAAAAGTCACTCTGCATGTCCATTTCGTGTGCTCGACTCTCATTTTCAAGAGGATATAGTATCCGAGGTGGTTTAAAATACAAATCCGTGATCCACAATAGAAAAAGGAGAGAGTGTGGAATCCAATGAGCCAGCTTGTACCTAAGTTACGGTCAGAGCGAAAAAAGATACGCCTCTAGTTCTTCACTCTAACGTGCCTCATCCACGAATCGTTCATCCTCGCTCAAATTAATGGGGTAATCGTCACTTCCTCGCTCCTAATATCTCTCGCTCCATTGTAAACAACGGGGAATTGTGAGCAGCACTACCGCTTGTGACGTCACGCTATTTCCGGTAGGGGCAAGGTTTTTTTTTATCAGCGAGCAAAAGTTGCGAACTTTATCGTCGATTTTCTCTACTAAATCCTTTCAGCAAAAATATGGCAATATCGCGAAATGATCAAGTATGACACATAGAATGGATCTGCTATTCCCGTTTAAATTTAAAAAAAAAATTTCAGTAGGCCTTTAACCATTCTTTGTTGCCTTGCACGGACACCGCCGTTTTGAATCATTTTATGTTTTGTATTGCAATTAGAAAGTATCATCATTTTTTTATCAAACAGATACAGATACCTTCCTGCTCCTCAAAACAGATACTGATAGAGCAGGCACGTGTACCTAATGTTGTGACCAGGTGAATCTATATATTGCTTACGAAGTTTATTTTTGACCATGTCTGGAATAAAAATAATTGTGACGTTCGTCGTAGAGATATAAATTTAAACTGTGTGTATTTTCAAAAGATAATTTCTGATACTTTTAGAGAGTGCTATCTCAAAGGAAACCACACACGCTCACCTCGCCAACACACACAGAAAGTGGGTTATAAATGTAGGACTTACACCAAAGCATATCCAATATGTGTTATATAAACCAAAAGGAAGTGTTTTAAATGTAGATTAAAGTCATCGCTGCCCCATTAAATTCATACAGACATTGACAAAGTGCTCACTGCAGACTCTTTTAGAAGTTCAGACTCAACTCCACTAGATGAGAGTGACACAGTATTTACAAAGCCACAACATTTCTGTGTGTTTTTTGTTTGTTTTAACAACGTTTTTCTCTTTATGATGGACTATGTTAGGAGCCCTGAAATAACTTTTACCAAAATGTATTTCCACTGGTGAGAACAGTGCATGTGTGTAAAATTGTGTATTTGATTTCATTTTTATTGTTTTAACTGGGTAAAAACTCAATTGGGAATAACATGTTTTTTTTTAAAGAACGACCTGAGCAAGAGGTGCAGCAAAATAGGTTTCATAAATGCATCAAACAACAAAATCAATCAATCAATCAATGTTTATTTATATAGCCCTAAATCACAAGTGTCTCAAAGGGCTGCACAAGCCTCAACGACATCCGCGGTACAGAGACCACATAAGGGCAAGGAAAAACTCACAACCCCAATGTAAAACCGTAGCAACAATAGCACTATTATTGTTGTCCCGATACCAATATTTTGGTACCGGTACCAAAATTATTTCAGTACTTTTCTAAATAAAGGGGACCACAAAAAATTGCATTATTGGCTTTATTTTAACAAAAAAATCTTACGGTACATTAAACATATGTTTCTTATCGCAATTTTGTCCTAGCAAACAAAGGCTCCTAATTTAGCTGCTGACGTATGCAGTAACATATTGTCATTTATCATTTTATTATTTTGTCAAAATTATTAAGGAGAAGTGGTAGAGCATTTATTATTACCGGTACTTTTCAGAGGCGGTATAGTACCGAAAATGATTCATTAGTATCGCGGTACTATACTAATACCGATATACCGTACAACCCTAAGCACTATAGTCAAAAGTACAAATTACTTACAACATAAACTTTTTTTTTCACGCAGTAGGTAAACATTTTTTTGATAAAATTATAAAAACAATTTTAAAACAAGTAAAAACAAGTACAGCGCCCAATATAAACAGCTTCTTGATCTTTTAAAATGGCTTGAAATTCCCCCAAAGTGATGTGTTCAGGTAACCTCAGATCCTTTTGTATTTCATTCCATGACCATGGAGCAGCAAATCTGAAGTTGTTTTTTTTTCCAATACGTGTGTTGGCTTTAGGAACCAACACACCAAGGATGTCCTATGACCGCAAACTGTGGCGACTGAAGTCTCTACACATAAAAGAACATAAATGTGTTTAGAACATTATTACTCTGATTTCAATTGTACTTGTTAGAAATACTCTTTGTGTGTCCTTCATGTGCTTTTGTCCCAGCACATGGCCTCCAGATGTCCTCTTAGGTAACCCTTAAAGGGCACCAATTATGCAAAACCAACTTTTCACAAGTTTGTACCTGTTTTTGTGTACTTGGGATTTGCGTAAGTCTTGAAACACGGTCTTAAACACCGGAAATGTGAAATCCAAACATGGAGGCATGGCAGAGATATTTATAAAACGATCTTGCCTCCTTCCAAACTTGTTGGTGGTGTTATATTTTTTGCGTTAAAATAAGTAATCTTGACACGTGTCATGCAGCACGTTCCAATTTTAAAAGTCTGTTTGTCCACTCATATATGTTGTCAGTGCAGTAATGTTAAAATATCATATTGTTCACGTGAAGCCGATATCGTGTATCATGTGGTGAGCTGAGCGTATCGTTAAAAGCGCACCAACCTCATGATATAACACTTCCACATGATGTGGAACAAGAGTACAACATTTTAAATATACACTTTAGTTTCAAAAGTTACAATTATAGGATATGTCTCTTTGTTTCCTGGTTTAATTTTTGTTTATGCTTTCTTGTGAGTCGTTATTTTCTTTCTTTTAATGTGTTAAACATTGTATTTGTTTGTCCTATAAATTGTTTCTTTCGAAAATTACGCTTACATTTTTTTTGTCCTGTTTTTTTTTTGTCCTCCGAAGTACGAGCAGCTGTCTTGTTTGTATGTTAGGTTTTACTGCTGTGTTTAGTTTGTCTTTTTTCATCACTGTACGGTGTGGTTATGACAGCTTGACTGTCAACTTGGTGACTGATGACACCATCAGAACACATGCTGGTGCAGGACAATGTCTCATGTGACTGAGCAAAGCTGGACCTTTCTAAAGCATATGTTTGTCTTCTTGTGTCCTCCAGACGTCTGTGAAGAACATCTTCTCCCTGAGCAGCAGGAGGGGACCTTCAAGAGGGAGCAGGAGGAGCCACAACCCCACCATATTAAAGAGGGACAGGCGGAGCCACAGCACTCCCATATTAAGGTGGAAATAGACAAACACAGCATCAGTCAGTTTCCAGTGATTGGTGTGATTGTTAAGAGTGAAGTGGGTGAGGTCAAAGGTGAAAGTGAGGAGAAGAGAGAGGTGGAGCCTCTCAGCAGCAGCTCAACTCAACACATGACAACAGAAGCTGATGGAGACCACTGTGGAGGATCACAAGCAGGCAAGCTCTTAGCTCCACTATCAGATAGTGACGACACAACGTCACACTCTCCTGACACTGATGATGAAGACTCTAAAGCTGAGAAGACATGTCACACTGACAACACACACTTTACATGCCCTTACTGTGACAAAACTTTTAATCACCGTTTTAGTTTGAAAAGACACACACGACGACACACTGGAGAAAAACTTTTTTCCTGTTCCATCTGTGCTAAAGGTTTTATACAGAATACTGATTTGGAAAAACACATGAGAATACACACTGGAGAAAAACCATTCATGTGTTCTATTTGTAGTAAAAGATTCTCCCAGAAAGCAAATTTGATAATACACAAAAGAATACACACTGGAGAAAAACCTTTTATATGCTCAGTCTGTGGTAAATGTTTCATACAAAATAAAGATTTGAAAGTACACATGAGAATACACACAGGTGAGAAAGTGTTGAGTTGCAGTGTGTGTGATGAAAGATTCTCTTATAAGTACCAGTGTAAGAAACACAAGTGTGCTGGTGAGAACAGCAGCAGCAAATGAAGTCAAAAATGTGATAACTTTGACTCTCTAACAACATCATGTGTGACATCGTTGTTGTGTGTGTAACAATCTTGTTACAACGCTTATATAATTTTTGGAATATAGCTTTTATTTCAGGAAAGCGCATGCATTAATATACAACATTGTGTACATTTATTTTAAAATATGTATTTTCTCTCACTGAAAATGTGTACAATATCAGCTTTTCTGACTGCCCTAATATTAACTTGTTTTAAATTCATTTTATAATATAGAGTACAAAACTTATGTTACATAAAATAAACAGTGGATGTGTATACAGAATAGATAGGCATGAATACGTTTTATACTTATCCATAACAGTGTTTTTATATGAGTTTGTGAAGTAATGAAGTTTTAAACATTTTAATTTATTATTGTAAATGATTCCATAGATGAACACCTTCATATAATATACATATTTGTTCATACCTTTGCTTTTGAGTACACATAAATCTCCCATATTATTATTTACTTTATACATCATTTGAGCTGTTGTTTTATACAAGATCATTTACTTTTAATATGTGTGACTTTATGAATAATTTGTTGGGTCTTGATAATCCAATCTGTTGATTATTTTTATTACTTTATTTTGTAATGTGAATATTGTTTTGTAATTGTTTTATATTTATGTTCCCAGACCTTTTATCCAATAAGCAATGTATGCTTTAACTAAAGTTGGGTACAATAAATGTAATTATTATTTATGTATTTTGTTATATTTATTATTTATTAACCCTGTGAACGATAAGAATGGCAACAGCATTACAACTGAATGTCAACAAGCTGCACGATGGGTGTAACACATTTGTGACGTTCTTAACAGACCAGAGCCAGAAGGCCGAGCTAAAATGAAAACACCAGATGCTGCCCTGGACATTTCCTTACTGGGTGGGTCAGAGGTAGAGACAGTGATCAAAGCCCTGAAAAATGGGAAGGCCAGTGGAAATGTCAGCATCCATGCAGAAATGCTAAACCTTTTCTACTCCACCTGGACCTTAGAGACAATCCCTGAAGACTGGACTATGGCTGTCATTGTAAAGCTTCCCCAAAAAAAGAAATCCTCAACATCTGTGACAGCGGTCAAAGCATCACTTTACTATCCGTACCATCCAAAGTGTTGTGTCAAATCCTCCTGAAGAAAATTGACTTACCTTTCAACACCAAGCTGAGATAATAACGAGCTAGCTTCAAGGCGGGAAGAGTGGGAATAGACCAGATTTTTGCCCCGAGCAATATGATCAAGCAAAGCTTAAAATAAAACTGTTCAGTTTACTCAACTTGATCAAACTCAAGAAAGCCTTTGACAGTCTGGATTGGGACACTCTATGGAAGATCGGGAGGTCCTATGGGTTCCCCTTAAAGTGGAAACCTTGATAGAGTTGTTCTACCAAGACCTCAAATGCAGTGTCATCGTAGACGAAAACCCATTCGAGTCAGAGCCGTGTATGGAGAAAGTATGGACAACTCGGTTTCGGAGTTGGTCCCAAACGTGACCAATAATTTCAAGAGATTGTCTGGCCATATTCTCTCTGATTGTTCAAAAGCCCTTCACGTGACTCCAGGGCACTATGTTTGTGACCAACTTTGAATCAGAGTTGTCCATACTGTCCCTATTCACGGCTCTGACTCGAGTGGTTTTCTGTGATGTCTGGTGTGAGATGGGGTTGCATCATCTCACCCATGCTTTTCCTTCTCTCCATTGACTATAATTATGGACAACACAACAGCAGACAAACCAAAAGGCATCCAATGGACTATATTGTCTCAGATCAAGACTTTCTGATGATATAGCTGTTTTGAAATCCAACCAAAAACGAATGCAGAAGACAAGGACGTTAATTAGCTTTGCTAAGACAGGCTCGAACATCAACACGGCCAAGACACAGACCATGTTAATTAACAACAAATGCGCCTCCCATCAACGTTGATTCCAAACCACTTGAAACAGTAAAGGACTTTACCTACCTTGGTAGCATTGTGCGCTCAGGAAAAAAAAGTGCTTTTGCTGAAAGCTACTTCGCCCAATCTGAAAGTCTATGCAATACAGTTTGCGAACAAGTTTTTAATTTACAACAGCAATATGAAGTCGGTCCCAATGTATGGCTTGGACTGTTAATGGTTTATCGAGAGCGAAACTAAGATCTAGGCCTTGTTCCACATTCTGTGCCTGAGAAGGATCTGCTGTATATTTTGGCCCGACATCATCTCAAATAAGGAGTTCTACAAAAAGTCCAGTTGCAGCATTTTAGTAAACAAGATCAGATACTGACGCAGAGGATGGCTCAGGCACGAGCTCCGCACGGACCGGCAGCCGATACTCAAGAATGCCGACTGGAAGGCGGAAACCGGGTAGGCTGGCGAACACCTGGAAGAAAACCATTGCCTAACAACTTAAAGAACCAGGTCTCTGTTTAGACTGAGCTTTCAACCGGAAGTCGAAGTGCAGTTCTGTCCTCTAGTCGTCTATATAGAGGGCCTCAGATTTTTGGCTAAAGTATCCCACAATGCATTGCCAGAAGCCATATTGAAAGGCTAGCGTCATCGTTCACAATAGCGCTACACGTAATATTTCCGAATTATTCGTCGTTATAAGGAGCAAACAGCCGTAATTGGATGCAATGATCCGTACAAGATGGACAAGTCTGAGTGGAGTAAAGACCATGACATTTACCATGATGTCTCATACCTGGACTTTGTAAACTATTTAATTTTTCAACCCAGTCCATTTTACATCTTGAAGGACTTTCAAAATGATAAAAGTTCAGAAAGCTATGACCGCTTTGAGGCATTTGTGTTTATCTGTATAAACCCAGTGCATATTGTGCCGTCAAGACTAGAGTCGTGGATTCTCGTCACACTGAACAAAATTCCAAACAAACCGTTTGGAAGAAGTACGATGGAAGGCAAGATTGTTTTATAAATATCTCTGCAATGCCTCCATGGTTTGATTTCAAATGTTCAGGACTTGCACAGATCCCAAATACGCATAAGCAGGTACCATCCGGTTAGAAAAAGTGGTTTTGTATAATAGGGCCCCTTTAACAAGATTGTGTCATGAACACAGCAATGATGTTACACATGCCATGGTGCTAACAAGTCCCAAGTTATTCACGTTTTGAAAGTTTATTTAAAATGTTTCATTTATTGCTGCTGCTGTTCTCACCAGCACACTTGTGTTTCTTACACTGGCACTTATAAGAGAATCTTTCATCACACACACTGCAACTCAACCCTTTCTCGCCTGTGTGTGTTCTCATGTGTACTACAAGATTTTGTTGTCCACAAAAATGTTTGTTACAGCTTGAAAAGGAATGTGTTTTTTTTTTTTTTTTACCAGAGTGTGTTCTCATGTGCACTTTCAAAATACTATTTTTATAACAAATTTTACCACAGACTGAACAGACAAAACGTTTCTCTCTAGTGTGTATTTTTCGGTGGTAAACAAGTGCTGATTGGTCACAGAAATGTCTGTTGCAGATTGAACAGATGGAATGTTTTTCTTGTGTGTGTTATACAATTTACCTTCTGACAGAAGCTGTTACTGCAAAATGAGCACATTAATTATTTTTCTCCAGTGTGTATTCTCATGTGTGTTTTCAGATGACAATGGTATTTAAACGTTTTGTCACAGTGAGAACATCCTGGAGATCCATTCCTGCAGCTTTGCTCAGTCACATGAGACATGACCCATACAGCGATAATAAGTTCAGGAAAGTTTCCTTCTTTTCTACCGCATGATTGACGTGTCCTCTGTGACCCTCAGTTGATACCGCAGCGGTGGAGAGCAATAGCGTTCCCACTGATGTTGAATCACAGGAACGAATAAAGAGAAGAAATGAACAAAGAAAAAAAGAGACTGGTTGCTCTCTCCATAAAACCAAATTATTTCCATCAACTTTAAGCCCTTTGTAACTTTACAAATGTGATAAAAAACATTGAAGAATTTTGGTCCCCAGGATTGATCGCAAGATATATTTAGAGCTGCAAACTTGTGTTCGCCTAACTACACGTATTTCTTCCTTCTTATTGTTTAAATAACTTTTTACCAAGTAGTAAAAAACATTTGTATTTTAATGGTAGGTGAAGAATTCCCAAAACTGGTGATCAAGTCAATTTCAAAGGGTTCATGTTATGATTATTTTTTTCTACATTAAAACACTTCCTTATGGTCTACATAACATGCAATGGTGGTTCTTTGGTCCGTATGTTGCATTGTTGATGTTTTACAGACCATCTTCGAGCCGCTTTCTGACTCTTTTTGTGGGCGCTCTTATATACGTGCCTCCACTTCGACAGCATCTTCTCCCCGTCATCTTTGCTGTAGTTTTAGTGCTTCCATAGAGAGTCTACTGACAGATGCAAGTTAGAAATGTACGCTACTTTGTATTAGAACAGTGGAAGATGAATGTGCATGTACGAGCCAGTCCGACCCACAACACAAGGATCGAGAAAAATATTTAGTGCAGGATTTGGTGCGTTTGGTTTTGCTGAGCAGTCGGCATTTTCCTCTTGGTGCCCGGGCATAGCTTGCAATCGGATCCATCACTCAAAGTCATCGGTGTGAAACATAAAGAAAATGATTGGTGTATTTCGGGGGAATTCATTCGCAAAATGTAATGTACCAACACACAAAAAAGTTAGATATAAAAAGAAAAAACACCATAGATTAATCAGTTTAGGAAATGATTGTGCAGCCCTCTGTGTTTCATTCCGTGCCCACTGGCGATTAAAACAACATTCTTATCCATGTAAGTATGTTCTGATTTTAAATATAATGTACATATCATCGTTCATGTAATATATCACTATATTGATGTTAAATATAAAGTACACATGATTGTACATGTAAACTATCACTATATAGATGTTAAATATAAAGTAAACATGATTGTACATGTAATATAACACTTTATTGATTTTAAATATAATGTACACGTCATTGTACATGTAAAATATCACTATATCAATCAATCAATCAATCAATCAGCTTTATTGTCCATTCTTACATGTACAAGACACATAAGAACTGAAATTACATTTTCGGCACAATCCCGCTAAGAGCAGACATACGTTACAGGGAGACAAGACGGGACCGCCAACGGATCAGCCTCACTTAGGCGCTCCTTAAAAAGGTGGGAAAAAGGTGACATTGGGGGAGGGGGGAAGTAAAAAAAAATATCAGTCTGAGGCTGGACCCTCAGGAATGGTCCAGACTGAGTCCGAGGAAAAAAACCTCACATAGCATGGCACACATAAACAAGGTACATTTAATCACAACAACTCGCAACAGAGTCATCCAACAGGACCTTGGAGGCCAGCAGCTGCTGTTGAGCGCTGCTCAGCCCCCACAACCCCGGAGGAATAAAGCAGTGGTGAAGGCGTTGATTTGGGGAGGGGTATGTGCGTGCATGTATGCCCAATTAACTTGGGTGAGATGTTGGATTGTCTTTATGGGCCGAGGCCGGCCCCAAGAGTTCAAGAGTTCAAGAGTCCGACCCAGGTGCTTTTGAAAAAAAGGGAAAGGTCAAAAGCGTCCATCTTTGAGGAGTCCTCGGGGGAGTGTTTTCAAACAGCCTGTTCCTCAAGGCCATTCGAGGGAGTCAAATCGTAGATTAAGATGTTGTTTTTTCTTCGAGCAGTCAAAACAATGACATTCCTGCTCTATATGCTGGCTCTGACAATTCCAATTTATTCTTTCTGTAACATCATCAAGATGGAATCTACCTTGCGATTCAAATCAGCAATCGCTCCAGTCTGTGATCCCACAGCACGACCCAATCCTTCCATTGCGTTGAACAGCCTGTTGGCCCCTTGAGTGGCTGCCATCGTCTTCCGAATTTGACGATACACCAGAGCAATGCCCAGCCCAATCAGCAAATGCCCTGCGATCACAGCTCCAAATAGGTAGATGTCTTCCACGTCCTCGATGGAAAGGACTGAGAGGCACATGATTCTCCAAGTATTCCAGGAATCTCTCACGTACCCCGCAGCAATGGTTCCATCAGGGCAGCCAGGCTCCCCCGAGCCTCTTTTCCTTGTCGAAAAGACTGTGTCAATTGCGTCGAGAGTCCAGTTGATCAAATTCATTTTGATGTTTAGATTTGAGGACAGCTCAAGAAAAGAGGCTTCAAAATAGTTCAGACAAGACAAAAAACAAAGAGAGCAAAGCAGGGAAGGAGGGAGCGGAGAAAGATGCGACCGCCCTCACCAGAGGCAAGACAGAAAAGTATATATAATAATATATAATATATATATATATCAATGTTAAATATAAAGTACACATCATTGTACATGTAATATGTCACTATATTGATGTTAAATATAATGTACACGTCATTGTACATGTATAATATCACTATATCAATGTTAAATATAAAGTACACATTATTGTACATGTATTATATCAACAATATTGATGTTAAATATAAATATAATATATCAAAATAAATATACATCCCTTTATTGATTTTAAATAAAATGTACATATGAGTGTACATGTAATACGTCATACCAAAGACTATAAAAATGGGACCCATTACCTCCCTGCTTGGCACTCAGCATCAAGGGTTGGAATTGGGGGTTAAATCACCAAAAATGAATCCCGGGGGCGGCCACCGCTGCTGCTCACTGCTCCCCTCACCTCCCAGGGGGTGAACAAGGGGATGGGTCGAATGCAGCCTATCTCAGCTGCATTCGGGCGATAGGCGGGGTTCACCCTGGAAAAGTTGCCACCTCATCACAGGGCCAACACAGATTAAAAGTAAATGACATAGTATAAAACACAACTGCTCAAATGATGTATACAGTAAATAATAATATGTTTCCGGAAGATGTTTCAGATGACCAGTAAATATGAACTAAGAGGGATCTATGTGTACTCAAAAGCAAAGGTATGAACACATGTAAAACCAATATGTGTATAATATAAAATATTTCATCTATCATACACAATTAAACTTGAAAATATCTAACACTTGATTATTTCAAAAACAGATATAAAAACACTGTTATGATTAAGTACAAAATGTTCATTGTATGTCACATATATTTTGTACTGTTTACTCTCACCTATTCAGTCAACTTGTTTTTTTTTCCAATTTTTAATAAAAATACACAATGTTGCATATTAATGCATGTACTTGATATTGTGTAACACAGACAATGTCACACATGTTATATGTGCTGTTAAAAAGTCAAAGTTATCAAAGTCTTGGCTTCATTTGCTGCTGCTGTTCTCACCAGCACATTTGTGTTTCTTACACTGGTACTTGTAAGAGAATCTTTCATCACACACACTGCAACTCAACACTTTCTCACCTGTGTGTTTTCTCATGTGTACTACAAGGTTTTTTTTTTCATA